>NC_140602.1:23882951-23997951 GCF_057381915.1 Diplotaxodon limnothrissa
AGGTTAGGGCTGGAATAGATGGCTAAGGGTGTGTTACCACTGCGAGCGGCGTCCTATTGCATTCAACTGAGAATCTGCAGCGTATCATAAGGACGCTGAAGGGTACCTTTCACGTTACTATGAGACGCCTCGGGACGTGACAAATCGTTGGTATGTTATGCACTGAGAATGAGAACGCTCTGCCTGAGATGTGTGCAAACCTGATGAACAACTACAAGAAGCATTTTACTACTGTCTCGATTCATGCTCAATTACTCAGGTAAGCAAATCCCAGAAAGTTGATTCCGTTCATCTGGATGTTGCATTTTCAGTGTTTCTCCCACAGGAAACACAACATCCAGATAAACAGAATATCAGCTTTCTAGGATCTTACCACTGTGTTTGCCAAAAACAGTGATGTGTTTTTTTTGGATTTTCGGTTGATATTCTATCTCTTCCTGTTAAAATGAAATTACAGTACACCATTCAGTTCTAATGTTGACTGGGTGACCAGATGGAGAACCATTTAGAGATTTCTTCAATCATCAGAATGTGTGACGCACATCTAAGCAAACAGTTTGATCCACCATTACCAGTACACTCAAATACCTTTGGTCAGACATAACAGTCACTGGGACAACTAACCAGACTGTAGATACAACACTGCTTCTACACAGGATAATCAGAAAAATAGCCTTAATAAGATCTTCACCCTTTCAGCGGTCTATAGGTAAATATTTGTCACAGGAGGTTCTAATGTTACTCACCTACTGCTCATTACTCCTTTACAAACTGAGAGATCAGATCCAAACAGCTAGGCGTGTATTTCAGAGATTAAACAGCAGCAGAGTGAATGTGTTCGTTAACATGCGCATGTCCTTCTGAACGCAGCTACAGCAGTGAATGACAAAACATGTCGTCTCCTGTAGCAGCTCTGTGTCCTTCATAGCACAAATGTGCAATGAAGCAACAAAGTGCTTTATTAGATGTCCCCGGATAAATCTGGTCTGAGGCACAATTCGTCTTTCTACTACACCAGAAATGTTTGGCTGCAACTCAAGAGGGAGGATCCACTGGGTGTCTATCACTGGAGGGGACTGCCTACAAGTTTCTTTTTAAACCATGTAGGTTGATTCTTCAGAATGAAAGTCGATACATTCAATACAGGCATTCGTCTAAAAACAACCTTTGCTTTTCCTCAAACTACTCACAGGTACAATATTTACAACAGTTCTGGGCCACATGGCTTCAACCTGATAAGACGATGATTTTTTTTGTAGAAAAAAAATCTCACAGTCATCTCCAAGCAGACCTGCCATGTCTTTCTTTATATTCAGTCATATATTGTTTACAATGGGACCCTTATACTAAATATGGCCAAAGGTTTAAATAATAAGGCATTTTAAAAAATAACAAAGATTCCTCTGAAGCAGCTTGTTCAGCTGACTTCAGTTTACTTTTATTTAGATAGCACCAATTCACAACAACAGCTGACTCAGTTTTATTTTGCAGAGTAATGATGCTACAATATTAGAGAGGAAACCCCAACAATCACACAGTCTGCTCAGAGAGAAAGGAAAACTTCTGGCAGGTCCTCGTGGAGGTGCAGACCTCTGCTGGGACCTGTTGGTGGGTGGAGAAGAAATGCTCTGTTAGGTCCCAGACCCAAGTATGTCAAACAAATATATTGTTTTTTAGTTATCAAATAATCAGTCAATTTTTAACTGTTCAGAATAATAGACAGACAAAATTGTTCCTATTAGTTGCACAGTTACTGTTTTCAGTCTCAGCTGATCAGCTCAGTATTATTTTATTTCTTTGGATAGGAATTACGAGGGGAAAATGCATGTCTTAGATTCCAAGGAAGCTTCTGTACTTTTACTTCATGTCTTGTGCAACCAACATCAAAATGGCACATTCAGTTTCCAGTCACAGAAAACAATCTTCACTCTGGACTAAAAAAGTTATTTTATTATTTACTTTTTGGAAAATAAATTAATTTATAGTTCTGTTCATTTTGATTTTGATTTTTTTTGTCATTTTCTGGGGTTTAATCACAATCAGAAGTTGGAAGCAGATATGAAAGATAAATAAAATGACTTCTGTCATTCACATAATTATCTGAACTCTGTGAATTATTTTCTTCTTTAAATGAGCACAGAGACATAAAACATAACAATTATCTGGCAAATTTCCACTCTTATTGCAGAAAAACAACCAGTGCCGGTTCGTATTTTTGACCTGAGAGATGATGGGGATAAGAGGCCTGGACTTATTTTTATGTTTCTAATTTTAAGTGGGTAAAACAGGAAGGAAAAAGGCAGCAAACCAGCCTTTGATTTATATTCAAATGAGAAGTATACAGAGGAAATTGGATTTCTCTTTCATTTCAGAGAATGAATTTCCTGGTGGCAGATCGTATTGTATCATCTTGTGGCGTTAATATCCAGCTCTGAGCATCGGTAGCTGCTCTTCATTACAAAGACTTGGAGGAACTTTTACACCTCCTTGCTGCATAAATGCAATGACAATTTCCATTTCTGTTCCAATGTTCAAACAATACCCCCACGGCCATTTAAGACATTTTTTAACCCATTTGAATTTACACATGAAAGGCGATAACATATCAAAGGAGTTCTACTTTAAATTCAAACAGAAAAGTTGTCTCTGCCTTATGTACCATATGTCAACGAACTGCGCTAATTCTGCACCGCAAAGCAATCCAGCCGGAGGAGGATCCTTTTGTAGGTGTAATTGAGTTTGGGGTGTTTATACGCTGATGAAAAATTCAACAACATACACAAGAACTCTAATCAGACCACACTGGCTCAAGGGGGGAAGAAAAAAAAACCCGACCACCAGCCACTCGCCATTAGCAGCGAGCTTTTTCTGAGGCAACATCCTTTAATCACTGATTCTGATTTAGTCTTTAAGTTTGGTCCGTATGTGGTGTAAACCCCAGTGGGAATCACCAGGCTTCCAGGCTTCTGTGATGTTGCTCATCCAAGCACACACGAAGGAAGCTGCAAGTTGATACCACAGCACCCTATGTAACTCTGAGGACCAGCCAAGGGCGCCAACAGATTTGTTCCTTTCTATTTTTCATGCTTTAGTAGTAGAAATACATATTAAAATTTAGTACAATACATGCACAGTCAATACAAAATACAGTAAGCTGACAGCCATATCAAAACACAGGAACAATGTCAGGAAATTGTTCTTAGTATGCTCTTCAACTACTGTCAGACATGTGCTAAAGAGAACCTGTTATTCTCATTTCAAAGTCTTTATTTTTATTCTTGGACTCTACCAGAGTAGTTTGTCGTAATTTAAAGTTTGTAATAATCCCTGTTTATCTTATTATTCAACCTTGATTTTCACTATCAGAAAAAAAGCAGTTTGAGTTACTCTGATCTTTCTTTAGATTGGCTGCAGCTCATAAACAGAAGCCTGGTTCTGCCTGCGGTTTCTTCCTGTTAAAAGGGATATTTTTCACTTTCCACTGTCACCAAAGTGCTAATACTGAGTCTTATGATTGATGGAGTTTTGGCTGTTTTCTCTTTATTTAGGATCTTCATCTTCACCTTGAGGCAACTGTTGTTGCAATTTGGCGCTATATAAATAAAACTGATTTGAACTGAATTCCTGCTTCCATCTTTCCGCTGTAGTACCCTTGGGCAAGATGCTCTCTAATGCACCCATCTGTGTTCGACTGTTAGAGAATCAGTGTTTTTACCATACAGGTCTGGCAGTGGGGAAAACTGTTTGGGGCAGCCTGTAGTCTAAGGCTCACGGAGTTTCCTTGCAAATATTTTTATGTCATTATTTGGGATTGAATGTGGGCACTGCCACTGTAACAGTGTACATTCTGTCCACTCACCAGCCACTTTATTGGGTATACCTTGCAAGTATCTGGTTGGATCCTCTTTTGCCTTTAGACCTGACTTAATTCTGTGCGGCACAGATCCAACAAGATGCTGGAAACATTCCTCAGAGATTTCGATCTATGTTTTTTTTTTTTTTTTTTTTCTTTTTTTTTTTTTTTTTGGCCTGTCCCGTTTGGCTCTTTTGCCCTCAGAATTGTTGTCTAAAGGCAAAGAAAGATGCCCAACGGATTTACTTTACCAAACTGACCATCCCAGCCTTGCCGTAATGGTCCATTTGATTCACCTTTTATTGTTTATTTTATTTTCACTTACTGAATACGGGACAGACTTGACTGGGGGAAAGAAGGGGAGAAAGAAAGAGGGAAAGAGAAACAGCTGAGAAGAGGGACGGGGGAGAAGGGCAAAAAACAAAAACCAACAGAACGGGCAGAAAAAAAAAAGCATATATCAATCACCTGGATCACCTGCTGAGAAAGAAAAAAGAAAGCAAGCAGAAGAGAACAAGAGTAATAGAATAAACAACATCACAATGATATATGGGAATATGACAGTAAATACTAAATATTAAACATTATTGTGCAGCACATAAGATCAACAGAACACAGTGTGCTTTGAGGTAGGAGCCAAAAAGGGTGTAGTTTGTGGGTGTGATCACCCGTGTGTACACCTGTGAGCATGGACGCGCTTGTTTTTTTTAAAAAAAAGGTTCCTTCATGTAATGATCTGCTAGAGGGTGTGGGGGGGGGGGGCCACAGCCCCGTCCTCCAGGGTATGAAGCAGGTATGGAGGAGATCAAAACTCCAGACATCCAGAGGCCCCCAGAACACAAGAGACCAAGGAAGACCAACAGAGGGGCAGCCACGCCACTGTCCCAGAAAGAGCTGAGGAGAGTCCCAGATGAGGGTTCACTCAGCAGCCGCGGAGCAGAAGCCAGGGGGAGTTGCAGTGACGCGCCCGTGAGCTCCGCCGGCAGCCAGCTGTGCCTGAGTGACCGAGCCCCAGGCCAAGAGGCCAGGGGCACCCCACCTCCGAAGTGGCCCGAGCGAGCCCCAGGCTCCAGGCCCCGATAAGCGGCCGCCAAGGAGTGAGCCGGTGTGTACCTGGACGCCCATCCCCGGACACAAAGAACCACCAACGCACCGATGTCTGAGGGGGTCCGCCACTGGCAGGGGAAGTGGTGGTAGGGGGAGATAGGCCTCCAAACCTTGGAGGGCCTAAGATGTCCCCAGAGAGGTGGCGCCTGACACCCAACCTGACATATAGACACAGAAATACAGGCACACACAGATACAAACATCCATTCCCACCCTCATGCTCTCATATGCACTTACTCCACACTCAACCAACGTGGAGACAGACATAAAGAGACGTTGTACACACGATCACACTCCCCAAGCGTACTCTACAAACCGGGTCTAGGTGCCCCCGCCCCTGGAGGGGGGAACTGCACCCAGACCCAGGTGGTGTTTCCCTTTTCCCTGCGGTGGGGGGAGGCAGACCGCCCCGACTCCGCAGCAGCAGGAAGGCTCCACACTCCAGACCGCAGTCGGACGGCCAACTCCTCCTCCTAGCCCCCCTGCTCCAGCAGGTCGCAGAGAACGGGGGTGAGAGAAGACTCCAAACCTCCCTCCACCCGCTCATTGTAGTGTTGATGCATGTGTGTTTTAAGGTGCATTTAAAACCCAGGAGGGCATGGAGCTACCTGCCAGAGAGCAGCAGGTAAGCGCATGGTCCCTCCTGTTAGCCCTCAATGTCTATGTGTATTTAAAATTGAGAGGTGGGCAACAATGCCAGGGGTGGGGTGTACACCCTGATGGTACTTTGGACTCCGTGTATCGTGCCCACCCCCAAGATCCTATATGTATGTGTAATGAGAGTGTGAGTAATGTGAATGTCTAAGTTGTGGGATAAAATTGAGGCAGAGGCAGCCAGAAGGGGACAGAGGGGGGGGGTAGCCTCCTCTGCACCCTGGTGACATACCCCTACTCCAAGGCCCTGCATGTGTGGGTGGTTGTGGTGGAGCGGGAAGAGGGAGGCAGCTGGAGATGGGGAGGGAAGGAAGGGAGGGGCAAGTGACCCCTCCCTGGGGTCACTTGCCTGTGTGCTGTCATGATCTATGTTAACATGACAGCACACAGATTTGTGGCTGCACATCAATGATGTGAATCGCCCGTTCCACCACATCCCAAAGGTGCTCTGTGGGATTGAGATCTGTTGACTGTGGACGTCCTTTGCGTACAGTAAGGTCATTATTATGTCTAAGAAACCAGTTTGAGATTAACTGAGTTTTGTGGCATTGGACATGGTCAGCAACAATACTCATGTAGGCCGTGACGTTTCATTGATGCTCAGTTGGTGGCCAAAGAGAGCCAAGAAATCACTACCACATTTATGCACATTTCTGACCCTACCATCCAAATGTTGCAGCAGAAATCAAGACTCATTAAATTAAACCAGACTGAAGAAGTCACTTGGGTGAGTGACGAAACGTTTCTCCCACTGAAAACGTTACGTCCAGACGAACAGAAACCTTTGGAAACCAGGCAATGTATTTCTAGTCTTCTATTTTTGTGAGACTGTGTGAAAAGTAGCCTCAGTTTCCTGTTCTTAGCTAACAGGAGTGGCACACAGTGTGGTCTTCTGCTGTTGTAGCCCATCTGCATACCTCAGTTGTAACAAGTGGCTATGTGAGTTACTTTTGCCTTCTCATAAGCTCGAAGCAGTCAGGCCAATCTCTTTTCATTTCTGACATTAATGCATTTTCACCCAGGTAAAATGCGTGAGCTTAGAGCCTAAATTACCAGACTTTTGCCCATTTTCCTAGAAATGTTTTCTCTTCCTCAGAGAAATATAAACAGGAAATGGGTACACTCGCCCACTAGCTTTGGTCCAGCTCAAAATTGAAACAGCACTAATCAAAAATCTCCAAAGCAGCAGGTTATTGGAAGCTGTTATTGTTTCTGAGATTTTTTATACAATAAAGAAGATTAAAAGTCAGATATTAAAACACAGGAAAGAAGTAGCATCCATTAAAGCTGGTCGATTGAGCATTTATGCCACAGGCTCTGTTAGTGATTGGTGTAACATATGTTTTGTTTTTTATTATTATTATTATTATTGAAGTTCCTGCCTTCACAACACTTAATTCATTATTTTGCCTAATGCTTTCCTGCCCATGCAGGATTAGGATTATCATTGATTAAATGTAAAAAATTAAATTAAATTAAAGTTGTGAAAAACAGACATTAGAGTCCAAAGTGGTGTCTTTAAGTGCTTAATGTAATTTATCAGCAGTCTTCAGTACAGTCGATTTATTATCAGACACAACAAACTTCGAAATTATTAAGACAATTTCACATTCCCTTTTAAAAAGTGATTAACAGATTCAACTAATGTTATCGCTCTAAAGCACTACAAATGTTGATCAGGGTAAATAAAACACTAGGGCTGCACAGTGAGGGCAGCTAAGCTTTAATCTTAACTTGAGGTTTTCATTGCTGTTAGACATGAGCATCCATCACTGTTAAAAAGGATATGACATAAATCAGTGTGTTATAAACTCTGTTCTAACCACAAATGAAGCTCTGACACAAGGAATGAAAAATAAAAACAGGTGGCCTCGCAGGAGAAAGCTGTTTTATTTATTTTTACAGTGACAGTGAGCATGTACAAGCTAACAATCATTCACTCTCAAGTCCTAACATCCACACTCAAACAGCTGTTTATGGGCAATGAGACACTCAGCCAGTGAAATGTGTTATACATGCACCACCTAGTGGACCAACATGTCCTCACTACAGCTGCTGCAAAGTGTTCAGGGCCACCTTAAAGCCAATTTCTAAATTAGTTTTACTGGCATTTACACACACACAAAGGTCAGTGATGCATCAAGAAGAGAAAAAGTGTCTATTTTCTACCTAAAAGAAAATAAATTGTTGAGAGCATGTTACACAGGCACGTCTTCTTGACAGCTTTTTTCTCTGCTTTCTCTTCTTAAAAAGAATAGAGGCAGTGAACATGAAACCACATAAAATCCCAAATCCATCCCCTGTAAGGGTAGCGAACATGGCAACTACTCAGTAGATGAAGCCATCAAGTTAACCTGATCAATTTCCCCAAAGAGATCAAAATATAGCAAACTGTTATTACATTTCTGCTTATTAACAGGTCAGCATGTAAACCTTTGGTGTGCAGACCAACAGTCAAAGTTAATGCTGACATTTGGTGCAGTGATCTGAAAGCCTTTTTTGTAACAGAAGTCAGAATCCAAATGTTTTGTGTCCACCTCAATTTACGTGTTTTTATCCTTCCTTACGAAACCTGAGCTATCAGCGTCTATATACAGTCCAAACTTTCTATTTGTCACATATTTTGATTGTGAACAGGCTTGTCACAGCTGCTCAAGCAAAAGTATCCATTTAAAGTCTCCCTTCCCACAAAAACCCAAGTACACAAGATTTCTGATTTTACTTCAACTGCACAATTTCGATGCTCATTATGCAATAATACTTCTTTTTGCTCTTTATATCCCAAAATGAAATTTTAACATTGCAAAGAATGCACACAAGCACTTCCGGGATGGGATATGATGACAAAGTAACTCAAACATCATGATTACAAACACACATTTGTAACGATCCAAAACTAACGCATCACAAATTATGGAGCAGGTGGCAAGTGTTAGGAGGCTGTCCACAAACCTCCAGATCAGCAGCTTTAGATGTTTTTATGTTGCTCACATTCATATCAGAATCTTTAAAACATGCAAAACATCTCAACAACTCCCAGCTTGATTCCCTTGGGTCACGTGTCACGTGTACCTATGAATGCACCCAGAAGGTTATTGATCAGGATAGCTTGCAGGTGTGAAAATGTATTTGCTGATCTATTGATTACTGGCATGTGTGTTCAGCAAACCCGGCTGCAATAAATAAAAGAATACACATAATTGTTTGTGACTTGGAGAACGAACCCAAGCAGCTGCAATCGCACACAGCCAAGCTGCAGGCCTCTTTAAATGTTACAAGTCTTAGATTCTCTCCAGCTGGACAGAGCTGCTGTTCCTCCTGGATGGAGAGTTGCACGGAGACTCAGGTAGGAAGCAGCTGTGTTTATTTTCAAGAGTCTACTTGGTGGCGGATTCCCCATCAGGCCTCATGCTGAAGGGCTCCAGGCGTTCACTCTCAGGCAGCATGTTGTTGAGGCGCTCCATCAGCGGCACCGTCTGGTCGATTCCCATCTGGATGCGTCTCAGGATCATGGACATCTCGTTGACCTTCTGGATCTGCTCGGCGTACTTGGCATACCGTTTCTGGCGTTCCTGCATTATACTGAACAAGGTTTCCACCGACATGTCCATCTGCAGAAAAACAGATAAGATAAGATAACCTTTATTAGTCCCACACGTGGGAAATTTGTTTTGTCACAGCAGGAAGTGGACAGTGCAAAAGTTATGAGGCAAAAATTAGAATACAATAAGAATAAATACAGTACACAACTGTACAGAATAGAATAAAATACTATATACAGTAGAATAAAATAAAATAAATATACAATAAGATAAAAATAGAATACAAATACTATATACAACTGAGTAAAAATAATAATATAAATAATATATATATAAATAATAATAATAATATAAAAATAATAATATAGAGTAAACAGAGGTGAAAAAAACCAAAATGTCCTTTTAATTTGATTATTTATTTATATTCTTTTCATTTTTCTTCTACGATATGTAACAATTTTAGATTGATAAGGAGGCCCAATTTTATTTTAATGCACAGACTTGTACATGTTTATTGTTTCTGTGAGCAGCTGTGTGCTTGCACTGAATTGTGGTTCAGCATTACTGTTTATCTATTCATTAAGAACATTCCACTGTGTCTTTAGTTAAAGGAGGTAATAAAGAAAGCACAGAGGCTCCTTTCCCGAGTATTTAGGGAATCTGTCCAGCTCTTAATACAGCTGCCCTGTGGACATTTGAGTCACTTCTCTCAGTTAGGAAACTTTCTAAGTAAAACAGACTATTCCCACCCACAACTGAGTTAATGGAGATTATATGGCTATAGGTCAAATCTGCAGAATGGCCTCATTCTCCTCACCTGGTCTTCTCCCTGACCTTTTCTTAGTGCTTTCTGTTTTACACCCTCCACACCTACCATTTAGCAAGTGCACACCCTGCAGACTTGTTCCATCTAACTGTATATTGTATATTTAATTGGGATATTTTGAGTTTATTTAAACATGTTTGTGGTCTTTGTGAGTGGCTCCATAGTGTAGTGGTTTACACATGCACCCAACAAGCAAGAGATAAACGGCTCAGTCCTGGGAGGAGACGGAAATCCCTTTGGTGCTGCGTCACAAAGAGAATCTGGAGTAAAAATCTGCCCTTGTAGAGAGAGCAGCCAGCCTGTGACAACAGCCAGCAGTGCTTATGGTACTGGTACAAAATATGTTTACATCCCATGTAGTTAATATAGTTATTTAAGGACTTAAAAACAGTCTTACCTCTTTGATCCTCTTTACAAGAGCATTCTGGTCGAAAGCCACAGCCTCAGCACACTGGTGTAGGTGGTCCTGGTACCGGATGCAGAGCTGCAGAACCTGAGCGGTGTCCAACCTTTCAAGACACACACTGCTGGGTGACGTCTGGCCGCTCAGCACTCCTGTGGAGAGAAAAGCCAAAAAATGACTTACTTGAACATGCAGGAACACGGTAACACTTGACAACAGTGTAACACTTGGTAATTACAGTAATTAGCAATGCACAGGATGTGACAGAGCTTTGCAGGCTGCTATTTCAGGAGTGTGCCTACACAGGAACTTTGGTTATCAGCCTTCTAACACAGTGCTAATAGGTTGCAGCGGCATTCAGCTCCACTACACAGAATTTTAAAATGAACTGATTGGAATCAAGATGAAAACTCAGCACATGTGAAAACTGAAAAGAAGGATGCCAGACAAAACATCTGAAGAGAGTAATGAAGGCGTACCTCAGGTGATCACAGAAATCCAAACACTGTTACACTGCCTTTACAGCTAATGTTGCAGTGCGAAGTTATTTAGTTTTCTATTTTTCAATCAAGCAAAAAATAAATAACTAAATAAAAACTGTGGTCACTATGCAGTCTATGTATTTCAGCTAACATGTACATTGCACCAAATTGGATTTGCTGCCACTTGATAAATGTAAAAATACAACATAGGTCATATATTGTGCTACGGATGCATTTAAATGCATATTCTGTTATTTACATCAATTATTTCCAGGACCCAGTGCACCAGCGTAGGGTCTGACAGTGAGTCCAAGGATTTTATTCCGATACCCAATGGGAGTGAGGTTGCTGTCACATGCACTCGGAGTGTACCTGCTCTCATCTTTTCACAGATGAGAGCAGGTACACTACGAGATGGACCTGCCAATTCGGGTATTTAATGGCCAACGGTGCCAAGCAGTAAGCACAGGGCCCGCTAGAACATGCTGGGCCCTCAGGCTACCATCATGAAGTATGTTTCGCATTGTTTTTTCAGAGACATTCACATCAGTGGCCTGCTGGAGGTTATTTTGCAGCTCTGGCAGTAATGATTGGTTATGGACCTTCTACAACCCTGTCCAGTTCTCCTAGAGTAAGAGTCTGTCTCCCGGAATCTCCTCCATGCTCTTGAGACTGTGCTGGGAAACACAGCAAACCCTCTGGCAAAGGCACGTATTGACGAACCAACGTGGAGGAGTTGGACCACCTGTGCAACCTCTATATCTATCTATATATCTTTAAGAGAGAGAAATTGTAACAAATATCAAATCAAATCAAATCACTTTTATTGTCACATCACATGTGCAGGTACATTGGTACAGCACATGTGAGTGAAATTCTTGTGTGCGAGCTTCACAAGCAACAGAGTTGTGCAAAAAACAATAATGTAAACAAGCAAAATACAAGAATGGCTACATCTGAAACTAATAAATATATGTACAATATATAATAGTATATGCATTTCTGGATGTGTATACTAAATATTTTTCTACGTGTGTGTGTGTGTGTGTGTGTGTGTGTGTGTGTGTGTGTGTGTACACATATTTTACAAATTAAATAGAGTAAACAATAAATAAAATATATAAAAATATTCAGAGTTGAGACATGTATCAAATATATCATTATAGTTCTTTAAACATACTTTGGGTCACCAAAAAGAACTAGATTAACTACAAAGGGGGCAGGGATAGCTCAGTAGGTAGAGTGGTGGCCCTATGATCGGAAGGTCAGGGGTTCGACTCCACTGAACGGCTACCCTGAGGTACCCCTGAGCAAGGTACCGTCCCTACACACTGCTCCCTGGGCGCTGCACTGGCGGCTGCCCGCTGCTTCACTGGGTGAATGGGTTAAATGCAGAGGAACTATTTCCCTATGGGGACTAACACGCACACTTTACTTTACACTTTACACATGTAGTAAAATTAAGGTAATTATAAACATACCATGTATTTACCAATATAAGTTAAGATATAAGAAACACAGAAATCACTTTTTTGGCACAACATCAGTCCTTGTAAATAGGAATGCAAAGATCTGGTACTGTATTTTTAATTCATTTAATTGAAATCGGTCCAAAACTGACTTGGGTATGGGACATGAGTCAATCTTGCCCTGTGTTTACTCCACCATGCAGCAGCACACCGGGTGGTATACTGCTTGTTTTAAACTCTGGCCATATTTAATATGAGCACCCGCCACTAAAACCCTATACCCAGATCCTCTTTTACAGTCTCTTAAAGTGCCAAACAAAAATCCGTGACAGCACTCCGGAGACTTAAACGTTACCTTTCAAAAGCGGCTGAAATGTAGGTATCTCCTGAAGCTTGATGACATCTGGGTCGTTGTGGATATTTCGCATTGACTGAGTCCCCTGAGCCACAACCACAATATCATCCATCTTTGCCTTCTGTTTTGCTGGAGATGGCACCAC
Source organism: Diplotaxodon limnothrissa (assembly GCF_057381915.1). Lineage (NCBI taxonomy): Eukaryota > Metazoa > Chordata > Actinopteri > Cichliformes > Cichlidae > Diplotaxodon > Diplotaxodon limnothrissa. Next base: position 23,895,788 of record NC_140602.1, read on the forward strand.
TGCAACGACAGAAATGTAATGAAAACCAAATCTGAAGCACAGCACATGTGGAATATGTGTAACTTTTAAAAAGCTCAGTACCCACACAATTTGACAGCAGGGCTTTCATTATTATATGTATACTACTAGTAGTGGTGCTACTACTGGAGGGTGAACGCAAATAGGATTTGTAATACCGATGACTGTTGGTGCAGGTGGCTTGACATATAATCCTAACCTCAGCTCGGTTTACTTTTCATTAAAACTAACCTTAACAGAGAAAACCACCACGGCAGACAGCCTTACCTGATGAGCTGTAATCGGAATGTTTGTGCTCCGCATCTCCGCTCTGTTCCGCTCCCATGGTGCTGACGTTAGGTTAGCAAACTAGCAGTTAGCTTCAGTTAACGTTTTCAAAAACTGGAGTTTCCTGCTAAAAACCAGTTTGTGCAGAGTTCATACGGTCTACAAACGGACCCTAAATAACTACTGGACCAAGTATGTAGGACCAGAGGAAGTAAAAGGGCTGTGGGCTCACCGGTTTAGGCTAGCTACTAATTGCCAGCTAGGATGTGTTACAAACGGGGTTACCGGAAGCTCGTTTGATAAATGAATCCCGAGCAAATGTTTTTCAATGTAGCGATTTAGCTCTGAATAATTAAGAAATATCTGCATGACAGCACAACAAAAATGCCTGTGAGCAGACTTCAATTCGAAACGAGGATACACTTCCGTAAATAGTGATCACGGGGTCTGCTTCTTAGCTGTAAAGTGCTCAATATTACCGCCCCCTACTGGTGGCCAGGTCGCATATACAGCCTTATTGTACGTATATTTATGTCTCTGCGTAAACAAGACTGTATCTCAACAAAAAATGTCAGTGGAGCCCCTACAAAGTGCTATTTTTTATTTCAAGTTATTTATTTTGTAGTTTACTGTGAATACTTTCAGATGCAAACAGCCATCACAGAAATAACTCAGCTACTCAGCTACAACCTTTACTTCCACCTCACTATTATTAAGATCTTTTTATAACCAGGTCTCATTGCTTTTCAAGCTATGCAGTATGGAGTCTTTAACACTTTGCTACTTTTTAATATCTACAGTAAATTGTATCTTAATGTTGAATCAGCAAGAATTTCAGTGAATCACAAAAATATAAAACACATTGCTGTGTTCTCAATTATATGGTAGCTGTGTGCATCCTAAATTCAATTTAGCACTAAAATTATGTTATGACTGTATCTATCCTGTGCATACATAATAAGTTATTTGCATATTAATGCGACAGATGGTCAGGAGGTTGATATCACAATATCTTCTACACTACATCTTATTAGCACAAATAATTTGTCTGCAGTAGACAAAATATCTGTCATGATCCTGGGTCTTTTGACCCAGCGTTTTAAGTTTTGAGTTTATTTTGTTCATTAGGTTATCTAAGTTCATTTGTTATTAGATTCCCCTTGTGTATCCAACCCCGTTAAGTCTCCCTTGTCCTTCATGTGCTTCATGTCTGTGTTTCTTATGTTGTCATGTTTGCGTTTCATTATGTTTCCCATTTTATTTTGAAAGAGGTCCTGTGTTCCTGCATTTTGTTTTACTCTTCCCCTGTGGCGTTATGTTCATGTTGTATCTACTGTGCCTTTCTGTTCCATGTTTCAGGTCCTTATGTTCTGTCTCCCCAGTCTGTTAAGTTTACATATCTTGAGTTCCGTCAGTGTGTTTCCTGTTTTACTTTCACAGTCTGTCCTATGTTAATGTTTCTAGTTTTGCTTCCCTTGCCTCGTCCTGCCTAATTACTCTCAGCTGTGCTCTCCTCCTGTGGCTCATTCCCCCTCGTTATCCCTCAGTGTATTTAAGTCCCATGTTTCTCTTTGTCAGTGTTGCGTCCTCCCTCATAGCTGTGTGATTTTTCCCTGTGGCTCATTGTGCTTTCGTTAGTTTAGTATTGTTTTTCGTGTCCCATGCCAGCAATAAAGCTGTGTTTTTTGAGTTTACTTTTTGTCTCTGTGAGTTTGCGTTTGGGTAATATCACCTTATGCACCTTCATGGGCTCTGTAATTTGTACATGGCAAATAATATAAAACAACGATATTATGCTTTTATCATAACTCAATCCACAATGGTACTGGGTAATGGGTAGTAAAGCAGAATTTGTTGCATTTAAATGGGAAACACTTTTTAAAAAAGGCTGAAAATATAACAGCAACACATCACACTTATTAAACTTAGTGGATTTAATGAACAGAGCATTTTCCAACTTCAGTGGTAACATTTACACCAATAACTTCAAAGTGCCTAATGGGAGAACAAGCACATAAACACAGTCCTTCAAAGGCTGTAATGTGTGGTTGCTACATTTTATGTGGTTGCTACATTTTATATGAAGGGTTTTTTCTTCTTCTTTCATTTTTCACCTCAGTTAAAAACTTTGCTTTGTAAGCAAATTAAAACACACAACCTTCTCATAAACATAACTTGAGGTCAAAATTTATCTGAAAAAAAAATATTCAGTGAATTGCAATTACTTTAAAGAACAAGAACGACTCTAAAACAGTCAAACATAAAGCTCATCATTTGATATCCAAGATAACTCCACTGCCTGCACATTTAGTCTGGACAGTTCCTCTGTGTAGTCAAAATAGAAGAACACTAAGAAACAACCACATCCATTAAACAATGCAACAGGCCACTAGACAAGAAGAAAACATAATGGCTTCATGCAGCTGATTCCTGCAAAGCTCAATCCTGCCTTTTGTCGGAGCTGGTCTCTTTGTCAGTCTGTTTCCCATTGTCATCTTCAACCAGAGGATAGGGACGCAGGTCTAGGGTCAGAACGCAGCTGAACATGCATTCATCAAACTGCCAAACACAAAAGAATAATGACTCTATTGCCTGGCATTGTAGGAATTTAAACTTCTTCACTAATTTTCATAATTAATGAAAGCTATGTTACATCTGAATAGACGCCCAGCAGAGCGTCTGCCTTGGAGAAAAATTCCTCCTTGAGAGAGATGATGATGATCTGCATGTTCTCCCTGGACTCCTCTCTGATGAAACTGGTCACCTGGAGACAGTGAATATTTGCACTTGATATATCGCCCACAAAAGTTTCCTTTCAGAATGCAGTAGGCAAAATGTATTTGGTAAATATACAAAAATAATATAATCTGAATAATAATACATGGTTCTCCTGCTGCAGTGCATCCCTTTCTATTAGAAGCCCCCAATCCAATCCCCCAATCCAACACCAGCTTATGTCACTGCTTCTTACAACTAAGAATAAGTTATTAGCATAATTATGTCCCATCCAAAGTGCAGGTCAAGCAGTTCTGCATTAAGGTGCTTCTGTGCCAAACTGAATAGTCCTTTAAATCTAGTCTTCAGTCTGACAGGCTACTATTCAAAGAGTACCAGTAGTGTGTATCTGTGGGTCAAGTTCCGTACCCACAACCACAATCATGGAGAAGATTGGTGACACTTTTTCCTGAGGTTGATCAATGGATATAATCAATATATTAATAGTTTCCAGCCAACTCCAAATCACGCCTAAACATGTAATATACACACTGGTCCACCGTGTCGATTTCACGTCTTGAAAGGCAAAGCGTGAAATAGACACGGTGGACTGGTGTGTCTATTACACGTTTTGCCGGGATACTGGGTTGTCCCAGTGGTGGATATTAATAGTGAATGTTTATGCAGCTTGACTCTTACCTTTCCAATGTTAGTGTTGTCCAGGGCTGCATCCACCTCATCCAAGATTAAGAAAGGAGCAGGCCGGAAGCTGAGAGAAGGAAACAGAACAGACACAGTATACTGGGAACGTGGGTCAGGAATATGGCATCACTTTGTGTCAGTCAACATAATCAAATACTGATCACTAGGGCTGCTCAAAAACCATAATCACATTATTTTGGTCAATAGTAGTTTATTATTTAACATGATTATTCTGCAGCTTAACAAGCGACATACATTTATTAAAATAAAAAAACAGGGTTTTCTTTGACCTTAAACTATAATTCACTGAAAAGAATACATTTAATATATGTAACACATTTTTCATGTATTCTACTATGGGGTGACTTCAGTGTTACCTGTGTATGGCGAATATGAAAGCAAGGGCTGCGATGGCTTTTTCTCCACCAGACAGGTTGTCCATGGACATGAAGCGTTTCCCTGGTGCTACACAGTTGTAGTTGATGCCACCCAAGTACGGCTCTTCTGGATTTTCTGCACTCAAAATGGCCTGGAGCACAAATCACAGACAGCCTAAATTTTTAATGAGGTTTTATTATTTAAGGTAACAGCTTCTAAAATGCTCAAGTTAACGAAAATTATGTCCAGTTTAGCTTGTGCTGGATCACATATATTCAACTGTACTAAATGCCCTTCATGAGGAAATCAGAGCAGGAGAGAAACTTTGATATATGCCAGTAGATATACAGTGGCTTGCAAAAGTATTCGGCCCTCTTGAACTTTTCCACATTTTGTCACATTACAGCCACAAACATGAATCAATTTTATTGGAATTCCACGTGAAAGACCAACACAAAGTGGTGCACACGTGAGAAGTGGAACGAAAATCATACATGATTCCAAACATTTTTTACAAATGAATAACTGCAAAGTGGGGTGTGCGTAATTATTCAGCCCCCAGAGTCAATACTTTGTAGAACCACCTTTTGCTGCAATTACAGCTGCCAGTCTTTTAGGGTTTGTCTCTACCAGCTTTGCACAGAGACTGAAATCTTTGCCCATTCTTCTTTGCAAACAGCTCCAGCTCAGTCAGATTAGATGGACAGCGTTTGTGAACAGCAGTTTTCAGATTTTGCCACAGGTTCTCGATTGGATTTAGATCTGGACTTTGACTGGGCCATTCTAACACATGGATATGTTTTGTTTTAAACCATTCCCTCGTTGCCCTGGCTTTATGTTTAGGGTCGTTGTCCTGCTGGAAGGTGAACCTCCGCCCCAGTCTCAAGTCTTTTGCAGACTCCAAGAGGTTTTCTTCCAATACTGCCCTGTATTTGGCTCCATCCATCTTCTCATCAACTCTGACCAGCCTCCCTGTCCCTGCTGAAGAGAAGCACCCCCAGAGCATGATGCTGCCACCACCATATTTGACAGTGGGGATGGTGTGTTCAGAGTGATGTGCAGTGTTAGTTTCCCGCCACACATAGCGTTTTGTATTTTGGCCAAAAAGTTCCATTTTGGTCTCATCTGACCAGAGCACCTTCTTCCACATGTTTGCTGTGTCCCCCACATGGCTTGTGACAAACTGCAAACAGGACTTCTTATGGTTTTCTGTTAACAATGGCTTTCTTCTTGCCACTCTTCCATAAAGGCCAACTTTGTGCAGTGCACGACTAATAGTTGTCCTATGGACAGATTCCCCCACCTGAGCTGTAGATCTCTGCAGCTCGTCCAGAGTCACCATGGGCCTCTTGGCTGCATTTTTGATCAGCGCTCTCCTTGTTCGGCCTGTGAGTTTAGGTGGACGGCCTTGTCTTGGTAGGTTCACAGTTGTGCCATACTCCTTCCATTTCTGAATGATTGCTTGAACAGTGCTCCGTGGGATGTTCAAAGCTTGGGAAATCTTTTTGTAGCCTAAGCCTGCTTTAAATTTCTCAATAACTTTATCCCTGACCTGTCTGGTGTCTAAATCCAATCGAGAATCTGTAGCAAGATCTGAAAACTGCTGTTCACAAACACTGTCCATCTAATCTGACTGAGCTGGAGCTGTTTTGCCAAGAAGAATGGGCAAGGATTTCAGTCTCTAAATGTGCAACGCTGGTAGAGACAGACCCTAAAAGACTGGCAGCTGTAATTGCAGCAAAAGGTGGTTCTACAAAGTATTGACTCTGGGGGCTGAATAATTACGCACACCCCACTTTTCAGTTATTTATTTGTAAAAAATGTTTGGAAACATGTATGATTTTCGTTCCACTTCTCACGTGTACACCACTTTGTGTTGGTCTTTCAAGTGGAATTCCAATAAAATTGATTCATGTTTGTGGCTGTAATGTGACAAAATGTGGAAAAGTTCAAGAGGGCCGAATACTTTTGCAAGCCACTGTATTCTTATATATACTGTTTCCTGTATACAGTGTAATGTATAGTAAATCATCACTGAAGACTTATATACAACATAATACATATTCAATATGAATATATACAAAATTCACTGTTTTTGTTCCGCATACGGAGAAGTAATTAAAGACATTTTACAAACATAACGTTGAAGGAGAAAAGAACAACGAAAATGTAAAAATTGAAGAAAAAACATCAAAGTGAGGTTTGTCTGTCTCACCTGGGCGCTGTTGTTCCTGCAAATTCTTTTATAGACCTGATCGATTATGACAGACACGTGCTCAAAACACTGACTGAAGAGGTGCAGGCGCTGGGATCTGACTTGCTGAAACTCCTGATTACACTTCCTGGCTGCTTTAGTGCTGGCTTCAAAGGCTGAGTGACAGAAAGAGGAAGCTTAATCATCAGTCCAGGTGCTTCACTTAACACACTATAACATGCAAAATGCACCCGTGGGAATAAATGAATTTCAACATGAAAAATCTGTCTGCTTAGACAGAAGCAGTCCTCTGTTCATTAATTAATCAAATAAACAGTTTGAATATCTTATGAAAACAATGTAAACGTATAGATAAACTGGTTCTGCTGATTGTAGAAATACACCAATCAGATATCACATTATGAGCACTTGTGTAATATTGTGTTGTTCTCCCTCCTTCTGCATGCAATGCAGCCCTAACCTGTCGAGGAATGAACTCCACTTGACCCCTGAAGTTGTGCAGTTGTATCTGCCACCAAGATGCGACCAAGAATCCTGACACCTTAAGGTTTTCAGCAATCACTGTTCCTTCTTTTGATAAATGCTGACCACTACAGACGGGGAGGTTTGGAAATGCTCTGACCCAGTCGTCTGGCCATCACAATTGCTAAACTCGCTCAAATCTTTACACTTGTCCATTTTCCCTGCTTGTAACACGTCAGCTTTGAGGACAAAATGTTCACTGCTCCCATTAAATAATCAGTTTTATTCAGTTCACCTGTCAGTGGTCATAATGTTATGCCTGATGGGTTTATATTGCACCAGCTGTTTCAGTTTGAGGTGAAAAACTCAACAGATTCATACAAATACCTTCCTTCACTCCCTGTAACTTGTCCTTCACCTCCCTCATTTTGTCCAGTGCTTTCAGGTTAGGGGCAGTGGTGCGCTGCAGCGCTGCCTCTATGGAGGAAACTGACTCCCTCAGGTTCTCCAGGGAGGCCTCTACTTCCTGCTCAGCCTGCAAATTCTGACCATACACAATGGGTGATACTTGCTGGTTCTATAACCAAAGAACACCAATAGAGAATAAGTATGCTGCCCTGTTTTTCACCTTGAGCTCTGTCTCCAGCTCAGAGTAGTCAATGACTAGTCGTGCCTCTCTCTCATAGATGTCCATGGTGGCTGTAGTGCTTTCAGAATCTGTGTCCAGCTGCATAGACCGGACAAATCAATGATCATCTATACCAACACTACAGTACTTTAAACCTTTCTTTCAAATTAAAATTTGAGCTGAATTTGATAAACAGTCCAGGACAGGAATGATCAGTCAAGTCAGAGTAGATACCAAACATCTCTGTGTCCTACCTGCACCTCGCTGATTTCATTCAGGCTCCCTGACAACAGGCTGATGGGCAGGTTCTGGATTTTGCAGGCCAGCAACAAGTTGTGTCTAGTCAAGCGCTTTTGCTCTATAGCCGTCTCTGTTGTCATCACCTCTCGCTGAAGCTTCGCCAAATCCCTATTTGGCAAAATAAAAAGAAATAAAGTCAGAGAACAGAGTCCATGACAAAACATGATACACAAGTCAAGTTTTGACATGGACTTATATGGTAACTCATGTCATTAGGTTGCTTAGGAAGAAGGGAACGTTTTGGGAGTGATGGTGGAGAGAAAACAGCCAATTATAACACATTATTGTTACTGGAAACAAAGCTCAAAGAAACTCATTTCATGTATATTACTGATGGAAAAAATTACTTAAATGCATCAAAAACAGAATATTTTTTTAAATAACAGAAATAAAGGCATATCAGCAACTGTAGTGGGTTAGATGCAACTTTTCTGCTACCTAACAAACGGGAAACCTCACAGCAACACAACAATCAATACAATCAGCAGTGGTGCAAATGGTGACAGTAATAACTGCACAAAATGTCAAAAACAGTGGCACTAGAAGCATTGCAGAGATGTTACCTGTTCATCTCTTGAAGGACTTGAGTTTTTTGATCCAGCTCAGCCTTGGCAGCAGCCACCTCACTTTTCTTAGCTAAAAGCTTGTTCTTGTGCTCAAGTAGCTTATTCTGACCTTCCTCAACCACTGCCAACAACTTTTGCTCTTCCTGGAAGGGAAAACGAGCGCTTGGTTGAAAAATCTGCAAAAATCGAACTTAAGATCCACAAAGGCAACAGCCAGAAATAACCAGAAGTAACCAGCACTGTTGCCTCATAGCCAGAAGGTCCTGATATCAAGTTCACCATCACCCCGGGGCTAATCTGTGTGGAGTTTGCATGTTCTCCCTGTGTTTGCGTAAGTTCTCTCCGGGTACTCTGGCTTTATCCCACAATCCAAAGACATGTAATTAGTGGGGTTAGGTTAATTGGTAACTCTGAATGTTGAGTGTGTAGGGTTGTCTGTTTGTATGTGTAAGCCCTGTGGCAGACTGGTGACCTTTTCAGGGTGTAACCTGCCTCTCGCCCTAAGACAGCTGGGAAACCCCCCCCCCAAGGATAAGAAGGGGAGAATGGGATGGATGGAAAATATATTGCTATGAATGTTTGTCATGTGCTTTATAACAACATAAAAAACTGAGACTTACCTTTCTCTGCTCAGTCATAAATTTCTCTTCCTTACTGATGGTGTCCTCCAGTTTTTGGACCTTCTTTCTCTGTTGCTCAAGCTGTTTTTGTTCATATTCAATGCATGTATTTAAGCGGGCATGTTGACTCTCAAACTCCAGCCTGAGTTGTTTATCATAAAAACCCATTAAAGATTTGGCTTTTAAAGTTCGTCATGTGACACAGAAAATACTGGTGTGTGACTGAAGTACCGTTTCTTATCAAGCTCTGTCTGCTGTTTCAAGCGCTCCTGCTCAAACTGTCTGATGCTGTCCACTCCGATCTCAGCGCAGAAGTCAGAAAACACCAAGTTTTCTATCTAAATACAGAGAATAGAGAGGATCCATACAACATCCGATATGTGCAAGTGTAACCAGCCACAAGACAAACTCTGTATTTGGAAACCCACCATTCTAGCAGACCGTTAATAAAGTTACTCACTGAACACTTCAAATTCCATTTTGCTTTTGTAAAAGTCTAAATCACTTTACAGTGTTAAGAATTAAATGGGCCAACATTCATGAAGCCAGCACAAAACACTGCAAAAGTTATAAGTTCTGTCAATTGTTAGGATTTACTGATTAAAAATACTGAAAAACTGAAAATTCAGAGACAAAGAAATTTCTCCAACAATGAATTCACTTGCAACAGAAGTTCAACGGCAAACATTTCAATCTAAGTCATGATATGTTGAGAGCAGCACCTGGTCAAGCTTGTCTCTGATCTCCTTAATCTTTGCCTCTTTTGTCTTCACACTCTCCATCTGCATCTGAATCTGAGAGTCCAGGTTTGCCAATTCACTCTCCAGACAAGAAATGTCCTGAAAACATATGACAGAGTAAATACCAAGAAACTGTAAGCTCAGATGATTTCAACACCTGTGTGAAAAACACTTTTGCGCCCTATTAAGTCTCTAAACTTAGAATGATTGTGGCAGTCCAGAACATTTTATATCAGATCATACCGCTTGGCATTTAGGGATATTTTTCTTCTGAAGGTTTTCCAAGTCATTTTTGGAGTATTTGAGCCGGGTTTGAGCACCCTGAGCCTGTGCAACGATCTGTTTCAGGTCCAGCTCTTTTCTCTTCAGCCTCATCAAATCCTGTTACATAACCAAAACACAACTTGATTCCTGTGCATAAAATACAGCGTGTATAAACCAAAACAACAACAAAAAATACAACAATTTATTATATTTCAGAGTTCTAAATTCCTTTTCTTTGCACTAACACATGCTCACAGATTTCAAACACATAGTGAGAGGAGTGCCTACTTGTTAAGCTGGTAGTTTAGTATATTTATCAGTTCTCCTGGTTGTAATAGAATAATCCTTTATTCCCCCACAAGACAAAATTTGGTTGTATCAGCAACCAAATGTAATATCCCAGTGACTACTGAAATTATCATCTATCTTTAAATATTTAATTGCTCTGTTCTCTGGTTTTCATGTCCCAGTCCTAAAACATCTCTGCATGCTTGAAAAACGTCTGCAAAGGATATCAGAGTAGATTATTATTGCTGTGTTCACAGCTCCTCCAGCTAGCGTTCCCTCAATTAACATGTATTATAAGAATTGAGACATCCTTCAAATAATGGACTGAGACGTCAAAGGGAAGAGGACAAAGGAGGAGGAGAGGAGGCAGAAAACAGAGAATAAGGAGAGCACTTAGTGTGACTCACGCGTAACTCAGTGGTCAGCTGGGTCTTGCGCTCCTTCAGCTGCAACACGTCCTTCTCTTCCCAGCAGCGAGCTTTAGTTCGCAGGTTGCTGGAGCCTCCGGAGATTACGCCTGACTTTTCAAACATTGTCCCTTCAAGAGACACTGTCTAGAGTAGACGTGACAGATTAAATTTTTTTATGGTTCCGTCTCAAATTAGTGGATCTCAAAAGAGGAAAGTTTACCTTAAAGCGTTCCTGTCCATCAAAGGCCATACTCCTGGCTTCTTTGACTGTTTCACACACAAGAGTGTTACCACAGACAAACTGCACCACTTTCCTCAGCTGGGTAGCAACTGTGGTAGCAATAACCTGCACAACATCCACCACCATCTTGGCACCAGGCATCTCCCTCAGTCGCTCGTTCAGTGGACTCAGCTGTGCACACAGAAGTGATGTTAGGAACGACAAATTTATACTACTTGGTCTACTTGAACTACACCATTATTTCTCAGGGCCTTTTATAAGGTTTTCCATTTTTAACAAACCCAAAAAGTCAAGCTATGATTTAGAAAGCACAGCTTGATTTTTCCCTTACAATCAAGTTGTCGATGGGAAGAAACGTCTCGCGTCCCCTCCGCTCCTCCTTGATGAAAGCGATACATTCGCAGGCTACTTTCTCTGATGCTACGACGATTGCATTCATGTAGCGGCCAAACACCTTAGTGACAGCCAGCTGGTACTTCTTATGGATAGGGCTGCACAGGTCGGACAGACGGCCATACTGAAACAGCACGTGTCACAAATTAGTTAAGAAAATTGTACAGGCAGTGCTAGTGTTAAGAAGAACAAGGTACGTTAGGTGTTATGTCCCGAACCACAGTTTTGGGGAATTGCTGCAGCCTCACTATTTACTGCTTCTCACCACAGTTTCCGGGTAGAGTCTGCGGAGCTTTTCTAGCAGCTCTTTGTGCTGCAGCTGCCTTTTGTTCTCCTGTTTGTCCAAACAGGCATTCCCCAACTCCTCCATCACCTGATTCAGCTCCTGGTTCACCTCCTTAGTACGCTGGTGGCCCCGCTGCAGCTCTGCACTAAGGCTCTCCTCCTGCTGCCGGTACTCCTCAAGGGATGACCTGAGGCATACAGTGCTTTCAAAACAACATATATATATCTAACGACCAACTATACAACATATATTAACACCTCGCTGAGAGTGAAAAAAAAAAGAACAAAAACAGCACAACTTCCTTTTAGCGTTTAGTGGTTGAGCTAAACACAACATACTTGCAGGTCTTGGTGTACTCCTCTAGCTTCTCTGCTCTGCATGTCAAATCTTCCAGCTGTGTTTGGTTGTACTTGATAGCGTTCTGTGATGTGAAACAGAGGTAAGATTAGACTGAACAGCTATTTTATTGATTTAAATATATCAATGCTACAAAAAGAACTGTGTCATAGAAAGTACCTCAACTTCCTTCTTTCTGCGCTCATCAAAGGCTATCTTTACCCAGTCTGCTTTCACCTCCCAGTGAAGCTTCTCTGCCTGCTGGCTGAGGACAGCCCCCTGCTTCAAGGCAAGCTCCTTCAGCTCTTTGTATCGCTCTGACTGTAGCATAAAAAAAAAATAATAATCATAACAGAGTCCCTATATAACTATAACTTTTAAATGTTACTTCACCAGCCGGGCCCACATCCTCATTTTAGGTTTGACAGCATTTTTAGTAGATAAGGGCAGAAGACTTGAACATGAATTGAGGCTGCCGTTTGGGGAAGTGAGTCACCGCCAGTGCTGTACTAATGAGAAGTGAAAGAATTGAAAAAGGGAGGATGGGTCATGAAAACGAGAACAACAGCTTGTAGAGCCGGGGGTCATATATAGATCGAGAACCGGAAGGGGCATGCTGGGAGGTATAGTCCCGCTCCTAAAATTCAGATAATTTATCTCCAGTTATTGTTTCTTTTAAGGCATGGTGTAGTGAAAAGTACCCGACACTTCAAACAAAAATTAGCAGGAATGAAATCTAACAGACCTGATCCATGTCGAGCTCAATGTCTCTTCCACGGGCAGCTCCCTGTTCCTGGACCTGCTTCTCATAGTTCCTCCAGGACCTCTTAAGTTGAGAAATCTCCTGCTGATGCTCTTCCAGCTCCTGCTCTTTGGTTGAAAACATCCTCTGACTCTTCTTCAGGGCATCACGGAGATCCTCAGCCTTCTTTACGTGATGAGACGTGTTCACTTTCGCTTTTATGTATTGGGACCGAGACTGGGACAGGATTTGCTCCTGTGTGCTGTGTGAAAGAATGTTTCCAGTTTACTTAATTTAATAACAGATTTTTAATTATATCTGAGTTGATTTGGATTAAAAAGGTGTCACCAGTGGCTTTCCTGTAAATGAAAACAAAATTAGTGAAATGAAAATATAATGCATCCATTTATAGACCTTCAAATTTGAAGCCATATACGAAAACTAACACACCAGATCTCTTTGTCAATGTGTTGCTGCTCTCTTGTGAGCCGTCCGTGTTCTTTCTTTTGAGTTTTGACTGTCTGCTCCCCAATCAGCAGTTTACTGTTCATTGCAGCTGCAGCCTCCTGTCTCTTCTTCAGGGTGTCACTAAGAGCACTGATCCCCTGCTCATTATGGTAGAGCTCAGCGAGGCTCAGCTGCAGGCGGCTTTGGTGAAGTTCATCCAACAGTGCCTGGTATTTCTGTGCCTGGAAATATGAGCAAAGATGAATAACGGCAACTCACTGTCATTCTGACGCAAAGGCCCGCGGAACATCACTAACCCTCTCATATATCGGATCGAAAAAACTGTTTATTGGCAACTATTCTCAGAAACATGGAGGTAGAGATTCTATCAACCATACCTGACTGTATTCATGGGGCCAGAGCAGGCTGGGTAAGGTTAAATGTGGATTTGGTAAGACTGTAGGGCCGTTCGATATATCGATATATATCGGTTGACGATATGAAAACGTCTATCGTTTCATTTTATGCTATCGTTTGTTTCGTGGTGTCGCAAAATAAACCGTTTACAGCAACATTTTTTCATCGTTTTGATGGTCACTGTAGAATTTCTTAAACTTCTATCTTTCTCTTATATTTAATATAACCACACTACGGAAGGACAAGCGACTGTTTTTATGCGTTGTCGTTGTTTATTTTCCACATAAACCTTTCACAATAAAGCTGATGATCCTTTTGAGATTTTTCAAAATAAATTGAATCACATGAAATAGTATGTAGAGTGTTTACAGACGAGAAGCTAAAAAGAACCGTCAGGTGCTAAAAAAAATAAACCTTAGAACAGGCTTTTCCCCGCAGCACACCGTGTAATACGTACACTCAAAGAAAATTGCGGCCGTTTCAACTTATTTAACACTCGACTCCAGGTACACAACGCCCAGCTGAAAACACTTCACGCAAGTCAAGTTGCCCGAGATTCACAGAATTTACAGAAGATGTAACATTTTTGTGATATATATTGTTGTCGGGACGATAAATGTCTTATATCGGGATATGAGATTTTGGTCATATCACACAGCACTACAAGACTGTAATTCACATTGGGAGTGATGACACACTGCATCAATCCAAGGTCACTAAAATTAGTCGGTGTGTAATTCTGCTAAATCATTGCCATACTCTGTAGTTTTCTCTAGTGACATCTTGAGCTCTATGCTCTCCTTATAACTGCCTTCTGAGTGGTGTCTAAATATGGGCTTCATGGATAATTGGAGAAATTTTGGGTAAAACCTGGTCATGTTAAATGGAGTGATTCAACAATTAGCTTTACTCCTCATTGTAATGTTGGCTTGGTAATGGTGACTATGAAGATGTTTCCAACGCAAATGAATTCACACAGGTAATACCAGGGAAAACGTGAATTTGCAAGGATGTGAACACCCCATTAGATCTCACAAGTTTAGACTGGGAGAGGAAAACTGTTCTTCAACATCATTTGAGACTTTTGGGGTGTTTGTGTTTGTGACATTATAATCTATCTGCTGTCAGGCACACTTATGCCATTTGTAGGCGCATGTATCTAGAGACTCCACATTTGGGGATGTAGAAGCATGACAGAATAGAGAAAAATAATTTCTTGGTATGCTACCTCTATTTTTTCCTGAGACACCTGTTTCCTCTCGACAGTAGCAGATTTCTTCTTGTTAAAGTGAAACTGAGTGTCTTCTTTGGCCTTCAGCAGGGCCTCTTTCTTCTTGTTGTATTCTGCAGCATATTCTTTGGACTGACTGATCGATTCCAGCATCTTGGTTCTCTCCTTTGGGTCCTTCAAAGCTATGGACTCCACTGCCCCCTGGTGAGAAGCAAGCGGAGTACAATCTTTGTAAGACATCTCTTACCAACAGTGCCAGTTAAAAAAAACTCTCACATTTAGTTATTTATTAACAATTAGATGCAAATGGCCTGGTGAGCTTGCTTTTATGCAATGTCTACACATATCTACACATTCAGCATTCAGATAAGGATTCAATCCTTGTCTGAGTGTCACTGTGGATGAACAGCTTGTGCCATTCAGGGTTAGGTTCAAATTTCTACAGTACATGCCAAACAAGCCCATTAAGTATAGCCTAATGATCTTCTGGGTTTATGATGCATGCATCCCCTGTGCAATACTTGGAATGGTTTACAAACAGGGGAAGAAGGTAAGAAGAATCTGAGGGGAAAACATTGTCCAGCACTTGTGCAGTAAATTGCGAAATACAAGAGACAACATCACCACAGATAACTGTTTCTCCAGTGTGCCTCTTCCACAGTGTCTGCTGCAGACACTATTGTGGGGACTCTACAATAGAACGAGGCAGACATCCTTCCTAAGATGAAGGTTTCCGAGTCCAGGGAGGTTTACAGCACAGAGTTTACACTCAAACCTTTGCATGGTCAGCTACATCACCAAGAAAGGAATAGCTGTATGGCTATGAGTCCTCAGCATGATGATCACAACAAAATGGTGGATGAAAATACCAGAAAGAGGAAAAACATAATTTATCACATTCTACAACAAGCCCAAAGGAGGTGTAGATACCAGTGCCTACACCTTTTTCATGGCTCAGCACCCTGAATTAAAGAACGGCATCACCACAGCATGGCAGGCCTTCCTCACTGAGCTCTCAAAGGAGCTTGTCACACCACATATGAGAAGTCAACTGGAAAGTTGCCCCCAACTGCAAACCCCGATCACTGAAGCAATGGGAAGGTGTGGGTGACAAAAGCCACAACTGAGCCACAGAAAAAAAGCAGACCCACTTATGGAAGAGTGTAGGGTCCAGTCTC
Source organism: Diplotaxodon limnothrissa (assembly GCF_057381915.1). Classification (NCBI taxonomy): domain Eukaryota; kingdom Metazoa; phylum Chordata; class Actinopteri; order Cichliformes; family Cichlidae; genus Diplotaxodon; species Diplotaxodon limnothrissa. Next base: position 23,911,632 of record NC_140602.1, read on the forward strand.
TCGTGCATCTAAGGATTAATGCAAGGGTTAATGTGACAGTTTACTGTTAGCAATCTTCTATGTTTGAGTAAGTATTTTTAGCGTGTTATATTTGACTGGTTATGTGTTAATTAACTTCTTATTGTTTGTAAATCACTGACCCTAATCCCTGCACCACAAAATATGCCATTATATGGTAAATACAAACACTTTGGGGCATATTTTTCAGTTTGTTGTACAATACTGCAGTCACCACAGCTATAATGTGAAAACTGACAAAAAAAAACACTACAGCAAACAAATCTGGCAAAGTTAATTTTTTTCATGTTGACTTTCAGTAAATCAGTGAAGTGCAAGGCTCTGGCACTTTACCTGGAACACCAGACAGTTTTGAGCTTTAGTCAAAATGCCAATCTTCTCAAGCTCCTCCACATACTTGGCAAAAGTGACACGTAGGCCATTAATGTGATACTCAGAGGAGTCCCCTGAAAAATACAACAGATATCAAATGAAAATGATTGGATTAAAAACTGTATCCTAAGGTAAAACATGAATCAGCCTTGGGTGCCAAAAACCTGATTACTTCTAAAAATCAAACAAAACACTTAACCTCCATAAATCACACAAGGAAAATTATCAACAGCCACAAATACAATTTTTTTGTATTTTTAGGAAAAAAATCGAATCATTCCTGTCTTAATGGTTCTTTAAGTTACATGTGAGAATAAAGTATAAATAATAATAAAATCATATCCAAATTATTGCTCATTATACCAAATTATGAAAAATGTAACCACTGTGAATCACAACTAAAGGAACACTTGGGATAATAAGTATTAGGTAAGATCACTAATCATGCTATGCTGGTGTATAATAGTTATAACTGTGTACTTTGTGTATGCTTATTATCTGATCATTGCCAGTACATGATAATAAAGGTGGTTGCTGCTTTATTAGCATTTTCCATATAAATCTGGCTTCTTTATGAGTCAGCACCCAGCTGTCAGTTTATATTATCTTTTTTTCTTAGATGATTCTCTTATCCTAGATAAATATTGAATGTTATTAATGTGGTAAACTTATATTAAAGGACCATCATTATATATGAAAACATGCATAAACAAATATACACATTATTCGCTATAATTTTAATTTACGTTTTACAGTTGTTATTTTTGGCCTTGCATATGCAATATGTAAGTAAGAAAAAACTTGGCAGAGTCTACTGACCTGTAATGATCCTACAAAAGACCGTCTCTTCCTCTTTATCACTGCAGTACCTCATGGCCACCCTGGCAGTGTTGGAGACGGGCTTACCAACGTGAGCTCCATGGATCAGGTCTTTCAAGTGCTTGACTCGGAGAGAAGAAACCCGCTCACCCATGACAAAGCTTAGGGCATCCATCACATTAGATTTACCTAGTATGATTTAAAATCATTGACATAAAGTTTTCAATATGAATTTATTTTAAATAACCCAGCTCTGGTAGGACGACCATACAGCTAGCCTGACTTTTTAGGCAAAGTCTGTTAACATAACAGGCGGGATTTAGAGGTTGTTTAACTATTTTCTGTATTCCTTACATGAAAAATATAATTTCTAAGTAGATGATGTAGTTCTTAGGACTACATCATCTACTTAGAAATTGTATCTTTACTTAGCAAACCAAAAAGAAAGAAAGATATACTCCGCAGGCTAGCCGCTAGCTTAACAATTATTTACCATTAGCTAGCTAGCTAGAACACGTCACCAATAAAAACTTTACTTACCTGAGCCATTTGTGCCAATTATGCAATTAAATCGCAAGAATGGCCCAATAATTTGTTTTCCTCTCCATGACTTAAAGTTTTCAATATCTAGTTGTTTTAAATAACCCATCTTTGTAAGTGAACCCTGAAGCTAATCTTAGTGTCTGAGGCCAGGCCCTCTAATGTGGCAGACAGGACGTGGAGAGGCGGGAAACTACTGTCTGCGTTTCCTCACATTAAAAATATAATTTCTAGTTTCTAGTTTTAAACTGAGTCAGCCGCTGATCTGTTGTTGTTTGTTTGTTTTTGTTTTTTTCATTTTGTTTCACATGTACTTATATATGCTTTATTATTACAAAGGGCTACTAAAAGTATGAAAAAAATAAGAGGCAGGTGTGGGGGGAAATTCAAAAGATTTTCTACATTAAAATGCAAAATTTGTGAGGGAAAACTATCAAATGTATAAGGAAAAAATGGCAAATCTTCAAGATGAAAGTTGCAAATTTATAAGAAAAAAGTAGGAAATTTGAAGTAAGGAAAGTTACAAATTTTAGAGTAAAAAATGGCAAGATTTACTAGAAATTTTACAAGACATTTCTAAGAAAATCCTCTCTGGAAAACCACCCAAGCACTTAACACTATAATCCCTATACCATAAGGCTTCAGTTTATCATTTATTGTGGTCCATGTGCCAAACAGCTAAAGATTAATTTTATAATCTGTCAGTTGTTCCTCGCTGTACCAAAAATCCCATTTCAATAGCACAAAGGTGTAACCAGCGAGCATCTGTTCATACTGTAGTAGTTTTTGATACACAATACACAAGAGTTGGGCGTTCGCCTTGTAATCAGAAGGTTGCCGGTTCGAGTCCCGGCTTGGACAGTCTCGGTCGTTGTGTCCTTGGGCAAGACACTTCACCCGTTGCCTACTGGTGGTGGTCAGAGGGCCCGGTGGCGCCAGTGTCCGGCAGCCTCGCCTCTGTCAGTGCGCCCCAGGGTGGCTGTGGCTACAATGTAGCTTGCTGTCACCAGTGTGTGAATGGGTGGATGACTGGATATGTAAAGCGCTTTGGGGTCCTTAGGGACTAGAAAAGCGCTATATAAATACAGGCCATTTACCATTTACCCACAAGGTTCATTAATTTAAGAAAAACAGCTCAGTGTAACATCTGCAGCTTAATAAATCAAAGCAGTGAGCAAACCTGATTTGCATCCATTCTGGTTTTGTCACGATCCTGAGTCGTGACCCAGTGTTTAGAGTTTATTGTTATTATTTTCTAGTTTATTCTGATTTTGTATTAATTCTTTAGGTTTGGTTCTCGTGTCTTATTATCCCCACCTGTGTCTTCCCTCTGTGCTCTGTTCGTGACCCCGAGTTTTGTGTTGTAAAACAGTCTGTGAGTTTCCTGTTTTACTTTGTAGGTCTGTGTCTCGTCTTGTGAATTAGGTTCAGCTGTGCTCCCCTCCTGTGTGTCATTCCCTCATTACCTTGTGTGTATTTTTAGTGTGTGTCTGCCTGTGTTCCTGGTCATGTCGTTTGTGTTTCTCCGTGTAAGTCAGTGTTACTCCGCATCTCTCTGCCCAGCCTTCTTCGTGTCATCTCTGTGTATTCCCCGCTGCCCTTATGTTTTCAGATTTGTCTGTTAGTTTTTCTCAGTTTAGGTTCAGTTCTGCCCTCACCTTAGTTTATTGTTCACTGTAAATAAAATCTCACTCGCATCTCCACCGCCGTCTGGATCTTGGGTCCTCATTCATTCCACCACACAACTGCTGCCCCATGTGAACTCATGGGCTTTGATCAGTGGCTTTGGGTCAGTGGCTTTGGGTCAGTGGTTGTTGATCAATGGTCATGAGAATTTGCATAATTAAGATTAAGGAACTGACCTCCCAGCCCATTGTTCCTTCACTGGGCTGGTTTCAGTCATTATGCAAATGTACTGTTTATAAGATGAAACCTGCAGTCAGCTGAGACTGAAGAAGTCACTTGGATGAGTGATGAAACGTTTCTCCCACAAAACGCTACGTCCAGATGAACAGAATCCACTTTTGGAGATTTACTTACCTGGACGATTGAGCATGCATCAAGACATATTATACTGTATTTTAACTGCATATATGAGATTATTTCCTATAGGACTGCTGTTATGGATATGGGTCATGTTAGATAAGATCCCAAAATCTCATTTTACCAAAATCCTGCTTCTGCTACATTAGCTTTATTTACCTGCAGTGGAAACACCAGTTTTGGTCAAAGCCATGGTATTGATAGGATCTTGAAACACTGTGTGCACAACTTTCATGTTACTTCCAGGTAAGTGAGACATCCTCATTATTTCTTAGCAACAGCAAAACCCTGAGAAACTAAAAAACCCTTCATGCTGGTGATGCTATCGTCAACCAAATCCTGTGTTCATTTATTTAGATAGTTCTCTATTTGTGGTCAGTTTGTGTATTTGTGTGTGTATGTGTGTGTTCACTTATACAGTAGTTTATTTATAATGCATTCACATATTTTCCTGTTGGGCACGACTGCAGTTTTTAACAATAAAAGTTTCAATACCGATATGATGCCCAGAGATGTATGAGCATAGACTCTGCTACAGCAGTCAGTTGGAGTCTGCTCTATGCATGACATATTTGACTGATCTGGATAGAGTCCTTGCTAACTTCAAGCTGGTGTTCCACAAAATCAAATTGCAGCATTATTTGAAATGAGATCTAGTCTAGACTGTTTTGACTGTGTGTGGTTCTTCCACATGCTACCTGATTGTTAAATGAATAAATCGCTAAATTGTAAAAATATCTTCAAAATTCAATCAGTCAGTTCAATAATTGCCAACAAACAAGAGTCAAAAGGAGGATAATCTGTCTGGTTTATTCTGCAGGAGATGATGTTAAAAGTCTGATCTATAGCTCCAGCTGATGACAGGACCTGAAGGATCTGCTGCTAATGTTTTAGTGCCAGATACCTTTAGTCCATTGTAAGGAACCTATATAGGCTTGTATCTCATTTTATATGGGTTCTTTAAATAAATATACTGAACTTAATGAAATATTCATTAAATGTAACTTATATTTCGAGTCATGAACAAAGAGCATTCTTTGAATATATGTCCAACAGTCTATACTGAACAGTGGTTCCTCTAAAGGCTTTTCAAGGATTCTTGATGGATATTCTGATTTCTGATTGTTTTAAGTCATCTTTTCCACAACTACCCTCAGATTTGCTATGGAAGCCTGTTCAAAAAAGGGCTTACGATGATCTGAGTTACTAAATCGTTTAGTTAAATAGGAGCAAACCACAGTAGTGGCATAGAATCTGAAATAAAATAGCTCAAATTTTATTCTGTGAAACTGAAATGGATTTAAAAAAATACTATCTTAGCATTTTGTGTAAAAAATGTCAATGTTAAAGACTGAGTGAATGCTTAATTTCTCTACTTTTGCTAAACCCAGCCAGTAAATCAAAGTAAGGTCAGATATAAATAACTGATCATAACTGCCTCATTTCCCCTCACACAATTAATCTTTGCACTCCCAAATTATTCTTGTGTAAAACTATTTCACTCAAAAGAAGGACTACAAGGTCTGCTGAAAGACAGATAAAACGGGTATGTTGGGTTTTTATTGGTCTCACAATGATAAAGTCGAGGAAGCTTTAAATTCAAAGCTGAGTCAGCCAATTTTTAAGTTTCTCCTCTATCTGTGGTTATACAGTCCTCAATAAGGATGGTCACGGACATACTCCATGATATGCTTCAAGGCCAGCCATGTCTCTGAGGCAGTGGGGATGATCTGATCAGCTGGCAGGATAAAACCGTAGCGGCCAGTGTCCCTCAGCTCGAAGGCAAAGGAGTATTTGATTCCCGAATTGTAGGACCAGTCAATGCTACCCCCGCTGGCTTGATCTGAGCACGAAAAAATATAAAAGATGTATTACTAGCAAGAATACAAGAACTCTTATTAATACTGCTAGTCATAACAATAGCTATATCACTTTTAGTTTTGATTTGGGTTGTTTATTAAGCTATAAAACATAACGTGAAATGGAAATTAAACAAACATAGGCACAATAAATAAATAAATAATAAAAATAACTGTGCTTGCACTCGAGCGAGTATTTATTTTCCTCAACCAATTATTCTGCATGATTGCAGCTCGTCGTTTCATTTATCCATCTGTAACTTTAGTATTGAAGTCACTGTGTACTGGTCTGGTTAAATGAGAGAAAAGATTTACTTACAGATGATATTGCAGATGCTTCCAACCTGGTAGGCGGTGCCATAGAGAGACGTCAGTTTCTGCACTGCTGCTCTGCCAACAGAATGCTGCAGAGAAGCAAAGCGAACAACACTGTAGCGAAGAAGCCGTATCAACTCCTCTCCCTTTATTGGCATTGCCCTTAAAGCCAACTTTTCTCACTTGGTTGCTGCTTGCAAACAGAAGGACTGAAGAGCTGCTTACAGCCAGAGCTGTGTACCTAACACCATGGTGAACTAAACGTGGAGGTAAAAACATCTCACTTGCCCATCAGCTAATTTTATTTTTTTGAGACTTTAGGAACTTTGACCATGCTCCATTGTAACAGTTTTTGAAACGATCAGAGAAACAGATGATGGGAACTGAATCCTTGCAGGCTATTTGGAGGGAGAAAATCACCCAATGTCCAATTACAAGAACACAGGCCACAAATCACTGCTGATGTAGGGGTGGCTGTGGCTCAAAAGGTAAAGCAAGCTATGTACTATTTGGAAGGTTTTTGGTTTGATCCCCGACTACTCCACCCTGCATGCCGAATGTGGGCCGTGGGTAAGATACTAACCCAAGTTGCTCTCTGATGCTTCCATTGGAGTGTCAAAGTTTGTAAAGAAAATACTTGATTGATCAGGTAGAGTAGAAAAGTGTTGTGTAAGAAACAGTCCATTTACAGAGAATACACATGATAGTGTAAAATCAGGGGACTTTATCATCAGTTGAAAGTGACTCTCCTGTTCAGGAGTTTTACAGTTCATGGCAGCTTGATTAATATAGCCCAAAACCACAAATTTGTGTCACGGGGGTTTAGTCATGTATGAATAACTGCAGGGTTATGGGTCCATTAGGCATTTTTCTCAGACTTCATTTGCAGTGCTGTATGAATATGAAGCAGAGTACTGCTGAAAAAGAGCGTACCTGGCTGAGTTAAGGCAGACAATTTGTCATGTTTAGTAGTGATGAGTTTATAATTCACCTACCCCAAAGCTAATTATTCACATTCACAGCTATAAAACTTTAATTAGGTGGAAAATTGCAATCCCCAGCTGAATGATATCAACAGTCAAAAAGCAGCCTACAGGAAGACCTCAGATCAGGTTATCAGACCAGAATCCTTTGTCTTTTTGACAATACGCATAACTCACAGATGACACTTACTTACCTCTCGCACGTATAAGATTACTCTTGAAAACATTGTTTAAGCAATGGCAAACATTTCGAGCTTGCTCTGTTTTCTGCTTTCTTACCAGCTCGGCCTGATGGTTTGCGCTGCTACAGACATAGCCGTAGGGGTACATGAGCAGCTGGGAGTAGGAGTGGACAGAAATGAAGGCCTTGAAGTTGCCGTGGCTCTGGATCAGGTTCACCACGTTCTTCACCTCGATCTCAGAGTTCGCCGAGGGGCCGTGGTAGGAATCGGAGCAGGGGTAGCTACTGGCACCGGGGCCTGGACATATCGCAGAGAGATCATCACAGAGCAAACGCTCACAAATGACAGACATATGTCAGAAGTTTTTTGTAACATCTCATTAGAATGTAAGAGGGCTTAAGGAATTTCACTGACGTGTTACAAGCAAACATTTTGCACTGAGTCATTGGGTATTCCAGAGGAATCCGGTTCATTCAACTACAACAATTCTAAAGTCTAAAGTGACTACAAGTCTAAATCCTTAACACACGTACCAGCGGTTAACAGTAGTAGTAGTAAATGATGCTATTCAGATTCTTTTTGATAACAAGTAAAAAGAATGTGATTATTTACCCGGCAGGTAATTGACAAAATCATGAGATGCATTCAGTTTTTATAATACTGACCACCAAAGCCTGCGTCCCAGTTCCTGTTTGGATCGACTCCACGGCACGCATAGCCAGGGTTCACAGAGCGGGTCTTGCGCCACATCCGATCCTGTGTTTCACAAAACGTCATTCGGTGTGAATCATCATTTCTTTTTCTCTCTCAGATGATACTGTATTGATGGAATACAAACACAGTTCTACTTGTTTCTGCATGACTAACATCTTGCTCTTCTTTCGAGTATCTACTCTATATATGCGACACATAAATAACATTATCTGAGGAGTGCCAGTGACGTACATTGGTGTGGGAGAAAACATAGCCATCAGGGTTGGCAACGATCAGCATGTAAAGATCCATGGTGTTCAGGAGGGAAGTGAGGGAGGCGTCGGTACCGTAATCCGTGGCAATCTAAGCAAGGATGAAAGGTTTTGTAGAAACGTAGAAAAAAAGACACGCTTTCACATATTACATATTTAAGATGAAGCTTTATAAATAAGGTAAACAAGGTCTGCGAGAACAGAGAAGAAGGAACTGATTAAAATAAGAAAATGATAGGAAGGAAAGTGAGGCCCAGTGCACTCAGACAATAACTCATGCTTTTTTAACATAAACATCCAGTAATATGTTTAAAAGGAAAAAACTTAATAAGTACAGAAAATTAATTTGGTTCAAAAGCACAAAGTTCTTGCAAAAAATAAGTCAATTATGATCATTTAAATTCAGTTTACTCAGTTTAATTGACATCTTGTACCTTGTTGGCGGTCCACACTCCAGTAGCCTGAGTAACCCATTCTCTGGCGTGGATACCAGTGTCAACCCAGATAGCAGGACGATTGTAACCACCGGTGCTGAACTAAACACGAACACAGATTCAGACATGCTTTTACATTTTGCTTCTAAAGGTGCAGTCAATCACGATTAACACATGTAGATGTATGCACAAAATAAAGCGCATCCTCTCTTTACCCCACTGTGTGAGTGACTTGATATTTGATACCGGATTAATTTTATTAGATAGTTAATATTAGCTATATTTGTCCACATTTTTATAGAGCTCAAAAGTGCAGTGCTGCTGCATTCTGTGAGGCATAACCAGAGTATCTTACCTTGAGCACATACATGGGCCTGTTCTCATAGGACACCCCAATATGCTGCTTGGTGATCAGGTTAGGGTAATCGGCCACCAGCGTGTCCATCCAGCTGTAAATCTGCATAGATTCAGTTCTGACATTAAAACACACATAGGTACACACAAAGTTGACTGGATCCAGTCATGTTTTTTTTCTCTAGAGCAGCATACTGTATTGAGATCATGATAGGCTCCAAAGTTTAAGCTCCTGGTGCTGCGTTCCTTCATCTGGTTCGCCTCCATCTCAGCTTTCTCTTTGTCAAGAAGTTCCTGCAGGTGACAGGCAGGAGATTAAAAATTCACTCTCTGTGCCACCGAGTCTCCCAGTGGAAATCAGCTCTATGTTAATACACAACTGTGTTTTGAGGATGACAGACCTGGACGTTTTCAATCATGACGGTGAAGGGAATGTTGTGGAAAGTAAGGTGCTCCTTCACAGGGATCAGACTGAAGCGGGGCACTCGGATGTCCACAGGGAGCTCAGTGGAGACTGGGTCAAGCCAGAAGTCCACCTGTAAACAGATGCGCAATGAGATATCACACATGGGAATGAAGGAACATGCTGCGGGGAAGTCCTGTACATGTTGCATCTAGCATATTCCATAATAAACTAAATAATTTAGAAGAATTCAACTTAAGATGTTTCTCCAGACAGAGTGTGCTGCTGTAAGATCTATCATCTGTAGTTGCTTCAATCTTAAAGGAGCAACAAAATATCTTATTTAATAAATAAATAATGGCAAGGTTAATGTCTGGGAATTTAATGCAGTAAAAGGTGAAGTCCAAAATGACTGCAGGGCCAGAGACGAGCACCTAACTTTCTGTGTTAACCTTCGACCCAGCTGAACTTGATTTGCCTTTTGCGCTGCTAGAAAATTGATGAGAAATCACTTGGCACAAGCTGCCGAGAAAACATGAACATCAATTTCTGTGCTGTTTACCAAAGCTGTGCGTGTGTGTTTGCGTGTGCATACCTCCCACTCCTGCGCCGTCTCCAACGCCTGCAGGAGATGGATCTGTTCCTCTGACTTCACATTGACCCGGATAACCTGATGTCTGCACATCATTATGTTAAGTTTGTAGTTAAAACTTTTAAATGCTGAAATGTGAGCTCAGCAGAAGAGAAGAACTTTATTTATTGGTTACTGATATAACAAGCAATTACTGGTGCAGCACAGGTACAGACCGTCACTATATTCCTTAATGAGACTGTAGCAGAGACTTAAGCTTTCTCTTAGCATAAGCTGTGGATTGTGCTACCATTTGAATAACAGTTACAGATACAAGAACAGTGCAAGACTGCATAGCTGAAAATCTCCTCCACATAATCTACCAATTAATACCCTGGATTTAGAGGGATGTCTGGTTTTAAAAAGGTTTGCAGTTTGTTTTTTGAGAGGATAAAAGACATGACACAAAAGTTTAATGTAAATAGGTATTGGTTTCTTTGTTAGCAATTCAGCTATAACCTGCAGAGTTAATGAACAGAAAAATACTTGACATTTGCAGCCAAATGGAGGATTCCTCTCTTGTACTGGTTCTTTTATTTAGAAGAAGGTACAGTTCAAAAAATGCTTTCACCTTAACCACAAATAATAGTTATTCAGATTATTGTTGTTGAACTGTGCACTGTTGTTATTGCTGTGCAAAAGGTTAATAAGAAGTTCCTGCCAAAGCAAAAGGGGACCGAACCCTAAAATGTTATTCTGCGATTCCATTTTAGTCACTTTAAACTCATAGTAGGAGTACTAAAGAATGACCACATGAATTATTAATAAGTAAATCATGTTAGTGTGCACTTTAAACTTACCCAGTGAAGCCCTTTTCAGCTTTGGCCGCAGCCACAAGCACCAGCAGCAACCAGAGGCCTTTCATCTCACCTGTATAGTTCTGGACTGTTCAGAGGAGGCAAGTGAAGCACCTGCTCCTCTGCTCTCCTAATATCCTGTGGATGCAGGTGGGCCGTTCTCATACGTGTGAGTTAGGTGACTCTACTGATAATGACACAGCTCTACTGGAAAAACAGCTATTTTGAGCAAAGAACATGCAGAGTAAGCACTGATCAGTCTTTTCAGTTCTCAGGAGCAGATAGTGGAAATTTCCACAGATACAGTATGTTAGTGGCTTTGGTGATTTAGTCTGTTCTCATTATACACTCTAGTCATCATATGCAGAGTGTCACTTGGAAAGCAGCCCACAGATTAAGGCACATTAACTGTCATTATCTGAATATCACTGTTCTGGATCATAGAGGTTAGTCATGAATAATAAGCCTTTATACACACAGACTGACTGAATGAAAAACGGTTCAGATTGTGTGACAGACGATGTCTTTCTGTTTTTTTGGCTTAAAACGACGTATGCATGTTGCTAATTGCTGTTAGCAGGTTAGATGTGAAAGTTTCAGTCAAAAAGTAATCCTTCATTGTTACACTGCACTTTTATTTCGTCTAGTTTTTGAAAGGTAAATACACAAAAAACAGATCCAAACTAATTATAGTGATTTGTCATATTTCCCAGTTTATTGTAATGGAAATTTCTTTATTTTATGTATTGATCACTTTAGTAATAGTAATATTACTTTGTCACTTAGTTATATATACATATAGAATAGCATCACAACTGAAGTTATGCTTATCACACTTCCACAGTGAGGCCATTGTGAGTAGGCCAGAGACATCCAGGCGCCATGTGTGAAGAGGGGCTGGATTGACAGCGTGGGGCCCTCCTGCTCTTCTCTGGAAGCAGGGAGGCAACAGCTAAGTTGCCTCCCAGTCGTAATTCTCTTTTGGAAGGGAAGGTTTCACAGACGTAAAGATGTAAACACCTGATCCATGTTTACTTTTGTCCCAAAGGCAGGGCCCTAGAGAGCTCAACACAGCCAAGCTTTCTTTGGCTTAACTGGCTTAAAAAAAACCCTGAAACTCCAGTTATCACAATCTTTATCAAATTTTCTGTTTCCTTTCTTCTTTAGGTTCTTTGTGGGCTCACAAGAAAATGGGCGTCTCATGACTCTTCTTCCACAAGAAGTGATCCCTGTGAGTGCCCACATGATCAGAAGATGGGAAAATAGTGATAGAAAAATATAAATGATAAAGAATATAACAGTAAAATCAAACACTGTTGCAAATAAGACAAGATACTTTTTTTCACCAGAAAACCAAAACGAGTCATACCTTTAAAACCAGTCAGAGCGGGCACGCTCCGTTTTGTGTAACTAATTTTAAATCCCTCTAGAACCGCAACCACATAAACTAGCGCAATAATTTTGTTTTGCATATGAAACCGGAGGAGTTGTACTTACATATTATGCCATCAGCTTGTCCTAAGTCAAACATCGGCTATCAAGCTACAACAGAAATATATCCTAGACTTAGTCGAGGAAATAAGGTCGCTACGTAACCAGAATGCAGAGAAGGAGAAACGGATCGTCTATCTGGAGAGCAGGGTCGCGGACCTGGAGCAATATACCAGAATGAACGACGTGATCATCACAGGGCTGTACATAAAACCCCGGTCATATGCTCGGGCTGTGACTGCTGGCAGTAAAGAGGAGCAAGGAGATCTGGATGGGAGCTCTGCGGAGCAACAAGTAGCTGGTTTCTTGCAGTCGAAAGGGATCGACCTGGACTGTAATAACATCGAGGCATGCCACCCCTTGCCCAGGAGAAATGCTAGTGATAAACCAGCTATCATCATAAGATTTGTAAACAGGAAACACAAGAATGCACTGCTGAAGCAGGGGAGGAAACTAAAAGGATCGAACGTCTACATGAATGACCATCTAACCAAATCCAATGCTGACATAGCGAAGAAAGCACGATACCTAAAGAAACTGGGTAAAATTCAGAACACCTGGACTGCAAACTGTAAAATATTTATAAAGCTCAACGGTACACCGGAGGAAGCCAAGGTGCTGGTCATCAAATGCATCCAGGATCTGGAAAAATATTAACAGGTCACTTGACTACAAAGGCAAGGAGCGGGACAAACAATCTACAGTCATCAAAGCAGGTAATAGAAGACAACAACGGAAGCTAAAGCGTAACGTATTCAAGGATGAAACAATCAATTAATTCATTATCTGGGAATTATACATTGCTACCACAAAGGATTGCTAATCAGGAGATAAATTCACCAGTAAACACGGAATACAAAACACACTTCACAGAGCAGGACATTGATCCAGAACTGAACTTTTTTAACATCAAAAATACCTGCTACTATCATACTGAAGAACAATTCAACAAAACTGTCAAGGTCGACGGCAAAATATCTATAATCCACTTTAATAGTAGAAGTTTATATGCAAATTTTCACAAAATAAGGGAATATTTAAGCAAATTTACACATCCATTCAGTGTGATTGCAGTATCTGAAACATGGATTAATAAACAGAAAGGAGAGGACTTTGTAATAGATGGATATGAATTAAATCTTACAAATAGAAAGAATAAGAATGGCGGTGGTGTGGCCTTGTTTGTGGATAAAAATTTAAAATACAAGATGGTAGAAAAAATGACGGTGGCGGTAGATAATATATTAGAGTGTGTAACAATAGAAATTAGTATGGGAAAAGAGAAAAATGTCATTGTAAGCTGTATATATAGAACACCAGGTTCTAATATTGAAATTTTTAAGGAGTGGGTAGATAAAACATTCATTAGGACAAATCAAAAAGTCATGTTCATTTGTGGGGATTTTAACATAGATCTACTAAATCCAAACAAGCAGAGAGCGACAGAGGAATTTATTAATACAATGTATAGCTTGGGACTTTTTCCAGTGATCACTAAGCCCAGCAGGATTACAGCACAGTCGGCAACCCTAATAGACAATATATTTACTAATGAAATAGAAAATAGAACCATAAGTGGTCTCCTAATTAATGACATCAGTGATCATCTACCTGTTTTTATAGTGTATAACAGCAATTACAGGAAGGTTAAACAGCAAAACACAATAAAATACAAACGAGTGAGAACAGAAGAGTCAATAAACGCATTCAAAAGTGATTTACTCAAGCAAGAATGGGAGATGCTGTATAAGGAAAAAAATATTGATAAAGCTTATGAGATTTTTTTAGGAAAATTTAAACTGTTATATAATAGTCATTGCCCAGTAAAGAAATATAGTAAAAAACAAAAATATGCAGAGTGCCCATGGATTACAAAAGGATTGCAAAATGCATGTAAGAAGAAAAATACCTTATACAGAGAATTTATAATGAACAGAAGCACAGAAGCTGAAAATAAATACAAGAAATATAAAAATAAATTAACGAGTATTTTAAGGTCATGTAAAAAGGAATACTATGAAATATTACTGATTATGAATAAAAATAATATTAAAGGGATCTGGAAAACATTAAATACCATCATCAAAAAGGGCTCGGGGCAGGCAGACTATCCTTCGTATTTCGCAAATAATGATAGAAATATTACTAATATGAGAGATGTGGTAAATGAGTTCAATAAATTCTTTGTAAGTGTTGGGCCAGACTTGGCTGAAACAATTCCTGATATAACAGATTCTGTAGAGAAAGAAACTAGACTCATTGACCGCAATCCTCATTCAATGTTCTTAACGGTGGTGGAAGAAATGGAAATCATTGATATTGTTGGGAAATCACAAACAAAAAACTCTACAGACTCTGACGACATTGATATGGAAATCGTTAAGAGAGTGATAGAGGGCATTTCCAAACCCTTAACACACATTTGCAATTTGTCCTTACAAACTGGTGCATTCCCAAAACAAATGAAAACAGCTAAAGTAACACCACTGTTTAAAAATGGTGACAGACACCAATTCACAAATTATAGGCCTGTCTCTCTACTTTCTCAATTTTCAAAAATACTGGAAAAAGTCTTTAGTAATAGACTTGACAAATTTATAGATAAACACAAAATAATAACGGATAGTCAGTATGGTTTCAGATCAAATAGATCAACATCATTGGCATTAATGGAACTGATCGAAAATATCACCAACAATATAGATAAAAGACAATGTATAGTTAGTGTATTCATTGACCTAAAAAAAGCTTTTGACACAATTAATCATGACATATTACTTGATAAACTGGAGTACTACGGCATTAGAGGAGTGGTGTTAGAATGGGTAAAGAGTTATTTGAGAGACAGGCAGCAATTTGTGAAAATTGGGGAATATCAATCAGAGTGTATGGACATTGTTTGTGGAGTTCCGCAGGGGTCAGTATTGGGACCAAAGCTGTTTATCCTCTATATCAATGATATATGCAGAACATCAGATATACTACAGTTTATTCTATTTGCAGATGATACAAATATTTTTTGTGCTGGAGAGAACTTACATCAGCTTTTGGAAATTGTCACACAAGAAATGATTAAACTGAAAACATGGTTTGATAGAAATAAGCTATCATTAAATTTGGAAAAAACTACATTTATGTTATTCGGAAATTGTAAAAAAGATGCAGGAGCAAAATTATTAGTAAACAATGTTGAAATAGAGCAAGTTTCGGATACAAAATTTCTGGGTGTGATAATAGATAACAAAATCTGCTGGAAACCTCACATAAAGCATATACAAGCCAAACTGTCAAGAAGCATCTCCGTACTAAGTAAAGTTAAATATTTTTTGCCTTCCAAATCACTCCGGGTACTTTATTGTTCACTTATATTGCCATATTTGGAATACTGTGTGGAAATTTGGGGAAACACATATAAAACTGCACTTCAACCAATATGTAAAATTCAAAAAAAAGCAATCAGGATGATTAATAAAGCAGGATTTAGAGACCATACTAACATCATGTTTTTGAAATTAAAAATACTGAAGTTTATGGATCTTATAAAATATAAAACTGCAAAAATTATGTACAAGGCCAGATACAATACGTTACCAGGAAATATACAGAGGATGTTCTATGACAGAGAAGGAGACTATGAATTGAGGGGGAAATTGAATCTAAGGATTCTTAAAGCACGGTCAAAGGTTAAAACCTTTTGTGTCACTATTTATGGGGTAAAACTGTGGAATAGTTTTACTATAGATCTACAGCAATGCTCAGGAATTAGTAAGTTCATGAAAAAACTTCGAAAACTGATTTTGGAAGAATATGATACCGATAAAGATGATCACCCATTGTATGTATAAAAATATCAAATTATATCCAAATTATATCAGTCACGGTAGCCAAGTTTATATAGGTTCTCCTCGTGTATCGTGTGGAGTATGTGATGATGGGAATTAGGTGAATTATGTGGGATCAATAAGATGTTGAGCAGGGGTAGGAATTAATAAGTATGTTCATACTTCTTCCTACTCCTTTTCAGACCAAACATTGTTACATTATGTCAGACGATTTTGTTTTATTTCATTATATATTTTTTGTTTATCTGAACACATACGTGTGTGTGTGTATATCTACATATATATTCGTATCTGTAAATGAAAATATATGTAGTGTGTATATATTGTTTTTTGTTTTATATGTCTGAAACAAATAAAGATACAATACAATACAAAAAAGGTTTCCTTCCACATATAGCTTTGCAAAAATTGCATAAAAAGCATTTGCAACAACAAAAACATAATATTCCAGAAACACGTTCAGCTGTTCATTACACTTCCTACGTTGGAATAGATGTCAGCACGAACTATGCAGGGTTTTTTGTTTTTTTTTTACCTTCAGGGCCTTATGATCCTGTACTGGTGTTTGGCTTTATGCTTTTCTATATCGTTTCTGGGATGCTTAGACAGACAGGCTTTTTTTTTTTTTTTTGCATCAGCCGGTTTAACAAAACGACAGATTAAGTAATAAATACTTGCATATGCACAAACTAACCAGCAGATGGCAGTGCATTACTAGAATAAAACAACAAGGGAAACTACCATTTATAGCTAGGGTGAGTGATGTCAGGATGGAATTACCTTCAGTCTTAAATTATTCATCTCCAGCTGAGGAACTTTTTGTTTTTGTTGTTTTCACCAGTCCTCGTTTGACTTATAGCATAGTTTATAATGTGCATAAAATGAAAGGGCAGAGTTGTAATACAGCATAAAAAAACAGCAACAAAACTAGTATCCACCTTTTAAATGTGAATACTTTGCAAATATAGTTGTATTACATTTTGTTTGATATTTAAAAAATCATTGTAGTAATTGGTAGATTGGTAGATAAACAAATTATGAAAAAATACATTAGTTGCAGACTTGAAACATCCACATCATTAAATGTAACCAGCTGATGTTACTGAAATGTATCAAATTAAACATCTCCAAAGTACTCATGGTAGACCTGAAATATAGGTCAGCTAATTAATTTTCAAACATAGTTTACGTGCCATCCACTGACCTATTTCAATGGCCATCTTACTCTGGTAATATTTAATAACCAACTCCTCTTTTAAGAAATCAGGCTGCAATATTGTTCCTGAGCATCTCTCCCAGCATTTCTCGAGTGGGATAAACACAATCATATTTTATTACTGTTCGCAGAGGATTTGGGGTTTGGCATTAACTTATTCATGCTGATATCCGCAGCATTGATATCAGGCTGTGCATCACTCAGCCTCCCTACTCACATCAGCTGCTGTGACATCCCGCCAAACCCTCCCTGACTCTCAGAATTAATAAAAAGAGGTTTTAATATGTCACTTCCCTTCCATTTCACTCCCAAACAATCCCACGAGACAACGTGAGAGGAGGGGGTTTAATAGGTGTGGGAAGTGAGCTGGGACTTTCCATCTTTCTTGCCATGGAAATTATTTATTGCTATTCCTGCCGTGTGTGTCTAAAACTTTAAGGGGCTCTACATGCAAATGTGGGTGTAGTTTGCTTCCCCATCTCTTTGTCCGCTGTCATTTGCTGCTAAAAGATATATGAACAAGGCAACTCCCAGCCAGCTTGCTCTACATGAGCTCCTTTGCTGGGCTATAAATAGATCCATTGACATTGCATCCCATGGGTAAGCAGCCTCTCAGCATTTCTGAGGTTCACCGGTAAATTGATCATTATTTATTTACTGTATTGCTCATTTGTACATCTCATTTATGAGCAGATGTCACAGAACATTTTCAAATGGTAATGAGTCTTTTTGATGTCTATTGTCGATGTTTACCATTTACAAAAAATACAGCATGAGAAACAATATCACAATACTAAGAAATTTATAATCAGACTAATCCAATGTCATTGGGGGTTTTTTAAAAAAAATTTTTTAGATAGTCTTGAAAACTAGGGTGCACAAAGACTACATACACTCACCAGTTGCATCATTAGGTAACCCTGTTCAACTACTTGTTAGCATAAATCTCTAAACAGCCGATCAAATGGCAGAAACTCAATGTATGCTGGCATGTAGATACAGTCAAGATGACAGGCTAACGTTGAAACCGAGCGTCAGAATGGAAAAGAAAGGTGATTTAAGTAACATGCTTTTTAACCAGATGGGCTTGTCTGAGTATTTAAGAAACTGCTGATCTGGTGTGATCTGATTTCCCACACAACTATCTCTATGGTTTACAGAGAATGGTCAGAAAAAGAAAAAATATACAAGTTTGTTAAAAATTCCTTTTTCATATCAGAGGTCACAGGACAAGAGCCAGATGGCTTCAAGTTGATATGAATAGAAATTCAAGTAATCACTTGTTACAACCAAGTTATGGTCGGTCAACCAAGATGATTGTGAAAGGAGTCCGATACAATGAGTCAGTGAAACTCACTTCAGACGCTCTGTAATTTAAAGATGTGAGAATGTAATCGAACTGCTGATCAGAGGGAAAGTGTGATTTATAGGATACTCAAGCCTAACATTAGCTGGCATAATGTTAGCTTATAAATCAGCTGTTTTTGTGACTTAGCGGGTTGTCAGCTGTCTGATGACAAGAGGGTCACATGTCTAACCTGCTGACAATAATTAATTAAGACAATATCAGGAATCAGCGAGCACATTTATGAATGTTTTTGCATGCATGAGCCATGACTTCAGTTCAGGAGATGGGGCTCGAGGTGAGGAGGAAGAGGATGACGTGTTATGCCATTTGTGTTTTCTCTTTCCTTTCCATTTTGGCTTCTTTGGTGAAGGGGAGCCTTTTCAGATGATAAAGCCGAGATAAATCAAGATGCGATCCATCATATCTTCCCTCTGAAGGTGCAGACACAAATTAAAACTTGCCTAGAAGTTCTCTCCTCCTCCACCTTCGGCGTACTCCATGTGTGGTCGGTTTCTAGCCACATCTCGGCTGCTGTAGTCAAGACAACAGGACAACGTGGTGGCTTACGTAGACCAGCAAGTGCGTCTATGCATTATTATTGTTATTATTAGATAATTCTAAGCTTATGAGAATGCAGCTGTTAATTGGAAGATGTAATTACACACTCAATCCATAATTATGAGTACAGTATTCTGTTTTCTATTAAATAACCTGAAAGTAAAACTGACCATACCTTTAAATCTTGTGTTTGCAGTACCAGTGTCGGTCTGTGTTTTCTAATCTTGGTCAGTTTTTGTAGTTCTTCTGAGTGCTCTTTGTTGTCACTTCCTCTTTTACATTAGCACATAGTTTTCTTTTGTGTCTCAGTAAATTGGACTTCTTGTTTTCTCAGCGTCTACAATATTTACACCTGTTCCCAACTATTGCAATGTATTTAGCCTTGTGTTTGCCACTCTATTCAACCTGTAGTGTATCCTGTTGCCTTTCCTGAGTTTCTCCTCATGTCTCTCTCCTCTTTGCTTTTGCATTGTCATTCTGGTTATTATTGTCTTTCAGTTCTAGTAGATTTTTTGGACTTTTATTGGTGGATCTCTTTTCACCTTCATTAGATCATTAAAGACACCTGTATTCTTTCTACTTTCCTCATCTTACCCTAAAGCAAAATTAGTTGGCAGTTGGCAGTGAAAAAGGTTAATAGCACAAGCAATATTAAGTGGCACTTTAAAGTCCCATCTACTTCTCTATTTATTTTGACACTGAGGCAGAGCCAGTCAACATTTATTAAGCTGGAACCATTATTTATATTTATCTGGCACAGAAACTGATATCTATTTTTTTTCTTTTTGTTTATTTTGTTCTTTCTCTGAATAGCAAACTGTTGTAGGGAAGTCATGTTTTGTGTATGAGTGTGTATGTGGGAACAACAACGCTAGAGAAATGGATCCAAAAAGTTCTGGAAACATAATAACGGATGTAACTCCAGTTCAAATTAGCTTCACAGTGGTCTGTCCCCTGCTCGCAAAGATAATCACACAAAAAAAGGAAAAAAAATCGATCATTTTCCCATCAAAAGTTCTTGTCCTGGATCTACACATTATTTTTCTGTTCGAGAATTAATGAAGGATGCATTAAGGTGCACTCAATCATCAAGGTGCTGCTGATTTGAAAACATCTATTAATGTACTAAATATAATCAAACCTCCAAAACAGAGACGCAGCTTCTTTGTTGACAGGAATTTCCATTCACATCGACTTTGTTTTTAAAAAAAATGCATTCAGGCGTTTACACTGATCTGCATAAAGATTTTATAAGCTCTGAAACCGAGCCATATCTCTAGAAAATCCTCTATGGCACTGTCACATTTATATTCTCCATTTTTGCCAATTGAGTCTTGATGGAGCTGTACATCTGTGAGACATCACAGATGCAAAGTCTGGCTCTGCTAGCTTGTTCTCACTAAATGAGGACGAACTGTGAATGTTAACTGTCCCAAGGCGCATATTTTAATGCTGAAAATCAGCATTTTCCCCCCCTTTTAAATGTTGTTACTTCTGCATACTCAAGGCGACATATCTCCCCGAAGACAAACTCATTACCTATCCCTCCCTGTCAAGCGTCTGAGCTCACAGCGAGCTGACAAACTGTCCTTTGGGCTGCTTAACTCTGTCAAGATTCCAGCACATATTAGGCTTGTTTTTCTTTTTGTTGTTTTTTTCATTGCTTCACTGCTGCCCAGAAATCCCCAAGATACATCCTGCATCAAAACCATTTAAAACCTATCTAGTATTGGACTTAGATTCCTCAGTCTGGATTGGATGATGGGGGACTTCACTCTGTGTCAGACTCCGCATCATTGCATCATGCCTTGAGATTGGTTCATTACATAATAGACTAAGAAGAGACCACAACATCCCAGGAAGGCCTCAGCATGTGTAAAAATAGATTGGTAGGCACAAAACAATCTGGCAATTTTTAGCAACAAACCGCCTCCTCCCCGCCTTCCCCCCACCCTCCCAACCTCCATCCAGGTCTAAGAATAGCAGCAGAGACGTTTCATATCCATACTTAGCCTCATACTTGCCAGCACGCTTTTACCCTTGTACTTTCTGAGTCGAGTGGACAGACGCTGCATTCTGCAGGGTTGGTGTATGTTTGTGCGCTGGCTGCAGGGTTTTCTGGGTGTGTCATCAAAATTTTACGCACACTTCCTTATTCCATTACTCATCACCACCTATTTCAGCACGCAGGCATCTCGCAGTTGATAAGCTTAAAAAGGGGGAGCGAGGGAAATAAAAGTGGCGAAAACGGCAGCTCAGAGACACTTGTAGCTCCGCATATTGGATCAAGTCATATTAGGCTCATGCTGAGCTTGTTCAAGGCAGCTTTAGAGTCTCAGCACTCATCGCAATCAGTCCCCATAGTGAGAAAGGCGCGGAAATGCGATTCCCTTAGAGGTGCCTATAAAAAAAGTCATTTTTAGTGGGACAGATAGAAATGGGGATTCCAGTGAAACTGTGAAAACTATCTTTGGGGAAATGATTCCTTAATTTAGGTTATAATGTTGTGAGATATTGTACTATTTAATTAGATCAGTCAAATAAGTATCCTCTAAAACACTTTACAGCTTACTCAGACTATCAGTCTTGCCATTCTTATTAAAGGAGCGATCTGACGTTTGGGAAATATGCTTATTCCTGTTCCTGCTGAGGGGACGATTGGGAAGATCAACATCCCTCTTATCCCACCCAGCAAAAACACAATGAAACAGTGCTGAAGATGGCTGCGCCAGAGGTCTGAACAACATTTAGATTTAGTTAAAGAAGATAAAAATCACCTTCTCAGGGGAGGCTAACTGCTCCATCATGCAGCCCTAGCGTAATATGAGACCAGCAAGTTCTGACTGTCACAACAGCTCTGCAGAGCAACTCAACATTTAGAACATGAGACATAAGAAACAGAGTTTACATGCAGCACTGTGGCTGTGTAACCATAACCACTCCACAGCAAAAATTCAGTCAATTAAGTGTAAAAAGAAAAACCCCAAACCAAACAAAAACAAAAACAAAATAGAGACATGCTTGAATTTATTTGAAGCAAAGGATTTCCCATTTTGCTAGAAGAAAGATTGGAGAGAAGAGACTTTGCTGGCGGAGTTTTAATTTAGGATCCATAGGTGTATCCTTTGGCATTTTTCCATCCTCCAAGTACAAAAGGTATGGCACAGAGGTGCAATATACAAACCATATCCATGGTGAGCGTAGGACTCTTTTTATTCATGCTGTTTCAGTTATTTAAGATTTAAACTTTCAGTTTGTTGGTATGTGATTTTTTTAAAAATCTATCCAATTGTACAACACTGAGAAGTGAATTAAAAGTAAATATAATTTGTCATGTCACCATTATGCTGAGATTGTGGCAAACGGTGGTATTTTGGCTATTTAGAAAACAAAAAACCAACATATTTGTGCCAATTGTGTCAGAGGCTGACATTGCTTTAAATCATGGCTGGAAGGCAAAGGTGTCTCATTTCATTTAACGTGCGTTCCCTCGAATTCTCTCTCTCCTCGTGTAACTGTCTTGCCACTTTCTCTGCTCGTGTCTCCAGTGGGTAAGGAGTCAAGGGAAGGATGTGCAATTTGGGAAATGTGAAAGGCGGGACGGGGCTATTTTAAGTCGAAGATGGGAAAAATATAAATGCATGGGGTAGCTGCTGGGCAAAGAAGAACAGAAAAACAGCTCACACATGATACATAGTGTCGTTTTGTGATGGGCCACTTTCTTGTCTACCCATAGTAGGTTCGGTTTGGGCTTACTGTATGTAGGCATCTAATGAACTTTGCTTTTCTTAAAAACCAAATTTAACCAATTTTAGCCTTGATAAAATTGGTTAAATGTACCATTTACATAGCTTTTAGGCCCTCGATAAAGAATAATCTTCAGTGGGTGAAGATGAATTAGTGAATGATTAGAATAATGCTGGATTCCAGTCTTTGTAAAAGCTTAAAAAGACTACATTTCAAGGGATGTCTTTTTAAATGCAGTAAGTGGCATTAAAATAGTTATGAATGGAGGTGACCAGGAGACGGATACAACAATAAATGTCTGCAGCCATCTGTAAAACATGGTGGAGGCTCTGTTGTGGTTTGGGGCTGCATTTCAGCCAGTGTTGTTGGGAATCTTGTTATAAAAGCTGAAACGTCAGAATTTAGTCTACAGCAACACCAACTGGAAAGCATCTGACTGACAACAGCAGAGAATTGAACAAAAGCTAACAGCATTCACCCAAGCCTGGGGGACTATTCCTGAAGACTACTAGACAAATGACGAGAAAGCTTGCCTAAGACAGTTCAGGCTGTGCTGAAAAATAAAAGGTGATCACACCAAACACTGACTATTCAATTTACTGAGTTAAATCATCCCCATCATACCACAGAAACCGTAGTATCATGCCTGCAAGGTATGTCCAAATCAGCCTATTTTACACTTACAAATCTTTAATCTTGAAAATCAACTCGTATTCCTAACCTACATTCCTTCTCCTTATATTTAATAATACGTATTATTATTACATTTTGGTTATTTACAACAAAGTGAGGTAACTGACTACAAACCAACTGAAAGTTGACCATGAGGAACAAATTAAATTCTCAACTCTAAAACAAGTTTTCATATATTTAAGCTGAAATACTATATGGCTCCAGCTGCTCACTGTGTTGATTTCTTATTTTCTCTGGCACTACCTACAGAGTCTGCAAACATTAAGTGAACTGTGTTTGGGTCACACAATAAATATTGGTATGTTATATAACTCTTTGTGCTTTTTCTTTTTCTTGTTGTGTTTTTCTGCTGACCTTCCAGTTTCATTAATAACTGCTTTATAAGGTATAGATGAGGTGACACAAAACCCTGAACTAACAACTAAACCCCCGAATTAACCACAAATGAAAGAAGTCAAACCTCTATTAACCTCTAATACTTAGACTTTCTAAAAGAGACCATTAACAGTCATTAACAGTTCCTAAATAACTTCACCTATAAATACTTCATATAAGACTTTAGAAACAGTTATTCCATTGTCCATTAATGCACTTATATCCATGTTTATAAATGACATACCAAGGAGGACTAATGCTTTATAAACAATACCTTACTAATTCTTAATATTGTGTAGTATAAGGCATTAGCTTACTTTTTTTTAATCATTCACACAAAATTCTAATGCCTATAATGGTGATAAAAACTGAATCCTTTATGGATATCAAAGGTGATATGTGCAAACATGACTAATATCAAGTCATATCGAATGTACTGTGATTCTAACATTCCTACCAGTAAATTATAGTTCCAGCCACTGCATTTCATTTCCTCTGGTTGTTATTTTTCTTCTATTTTACATTATTAAGTTAAGTTAAGAAATGGATGGTTAGATATTAGCCTACCATTATTTTGTGTGAGAGCATCTGAAAACACCAATTAAAGCTTCTAATTATAGCCTCAAGTGGGAGGCGACCATAATAATATAATATCTCATCATGAAGTTAAAAGTAATATGCAGATAAACACAGAGAACAGATAGCGGCGGCGACTCATTAAAATCTTGGAAAGAACAGAAACAAGGAGGAGAGAAAAGTGTACTAGCTGTAATTAGCACAATGACACTTGTTACAAAGCAGCCCCCGCTCTGAGCGCGTCAGATCACTTCCAAGCAGCATCAAGCGATTGTTTTGCTGCTGCTCTGAAAAGCAGCAGGAAAACAATTCCTATCCATCAAGGCTGGCGGTCTGCAACCACTGGACATTTTCAGTGGATCTGTCATGAGGCATTTGAGTGAGAGCATGTAAAAACTGGACTAGATAATAAAGCAGAAAGCCTCAGACTTATAAGAGAAACGCTGCACTGTATATTTTAGACAGGAACCTACTGCACTCTCACACAAAACACTGTCTCTGCATTTCTTGCTGGATGACCAATTCAGCAAACCACTGATTAAGTACTGTAGCACACAAAATAAAACAATATTCACTGCACTGCACATTGCGCACATTGTGGAACATTAATTTAGAGGTCCGAATTCCTTCATTATGAACAGAAAGTTCCATAATGTGTTGGTATTTCAGCTATTTAAAAAAAAAAAAAAAGCCATGTCATTTCTTTGGTCTTTTGACATTCCACGTGGTACAAAATAACAAATTAGAGAGTCCATAAAATGGAATAGCGAAACAAAGGTCATTGTCACAAAAATAAGAGGGCATTGATGAATCGTTATGCTGTAAATTCCATATGGGCCACCAAGAGAAGGAAAATTCCTAAGTATCTGATGGCGGCAGCGTCTGACTGCTACCATGAGAAAACATCATTAATCCCTTTCAAAATCCTTCAGATCCAGAACAGGAAAATTCATGGGAGTCCAAATATAGTCACGTCTTATTGGTTTGCTCAGATTGTCTGGTATTACTTTAAAACTGAAATAAATTTCTCTTCTTTGTCCCTCCCCTAGAGATCATTATATACACTATATTGCCAAAAGTACTTCCTACTCTGCCTTCACACACATATGAAATTGAGAGGCATCACATTCTTAATCTATAGGGTTGAATATGATGTTGGCCCAACTTTGCTATAACAGTTGTAACTCTGGGAAGGCTTTCCACAAGGTTTAGGAGTGTATTAATGGGATTTCCCCCCCATAAATACACTGATTTTACTCATTTTTCCAGAAGCACATTTCTGAGTTCAGACATTGTTGGATGAGAAGGCCTGGCTCCAAGTCTCCACTCTAATTTGTATTGGGTTGCAGTTTGGACTCTGTGCAGGCCAGTCCAGTTCTTCCACACCAAACGTGCTTGATTTGTGCACTAGTGTGCCGTTGTGTTAGAACAGGAAGGAGCCATCCCCAAACTGTTCCCACAAAGTTGGGAGAATGAAGGTGTCCAAAATGTAGCATTAAAAGTCTTTCACTGGAACTAAGAGGCCAAGCTAAACCCCTGAAAGACACCCCCACATCCCCATAGCTCTCACTCCACCAAACACTTTACACTCGACATGATGCAGTCAGACAAGTACCATTCTCCTGGAAACCTCCAAAACCAGTTTCATCCATTGGATTGTCAGATGAATGAGCGTGATTCGTCACTCCAGAGAAGATATCTCCACTGCTCCGGAGTCCAGTGGCAGCATGCTTTATACCACTGCATCCAGCATTTTGCACTGTGCTCATTATGCAGAAGCTCTCAGCACACTGTTCTTGAGTTAATCTGAAGACCTCAGGAAGTCTGTAGCAACTGACGAAAGTTGAAGGAAATTGGCAACTTCTGCACACGATGTGCCCGACTACCCTGACTACACTCTGTCACATGTCTGCTATTCAAATGTTTTACATACTAACATGCTAACTAGTTGCGATTATTTAAAACATCCTGCTGCAAGCTGCTAATTATAACTTATTACAACCGTAGTTTGGTATTATTCTTGTGTGAGGTGACATCAGCTGTTTCGGTAAATGCTTTAAAAGGACATTTCATGAACTTAACTTCAGGTTTATTAACATAATTATTTGACTATGTCAACCATTTTCTATGCTTAACCAAACATTTTTCATTCAAGTCCAGGGCTCATTTAAATTACAAGTTTTAGTAAGGATTAGGCTGATACCACACATAGGGTACAAAGTAATCAACTACTGTATTTGTTGCACATAGTTTGTTTCCTGGTGCTTAAGGCTTAATATTATCTTATATTACAAAATAATACCACCCTTATCTTTCCCACAGCTGGCTAGTCCGTTATAGTTTTTACTGTAACAAGGATGCAAGGGCTACACTCATTTCTTCTCAATATTCAGGCAAAACGTTGCATTTCTGAGCCACATTTTTTGGACTCCTTGGAAGCATTTCAGCCTGTTACTCTGCTGTAATGCATTCAATTTTAAGATGAACACTTTAAAGGTGTAATGGTGTGAATCTATTCCAGCGTGCTGGCTCTTTTGATTTTATTGGCAACACTGACAAGGACAGGTGTCCAATAACAGAGTGGGTTGAGTAGCTTCAGTTTTGTGTTTTACAGCAGTGTAAGTGGTGTAGGGCTTACTTTTTAGGTACATTATGTAGCATGTTTAGGAAATGTTTGTGAAACAGTTTGTGAAAACTTAGTCATGTAGGCATCCCAGGTTCAATCAACATTAATACGAATGCTAGCTTTTTGTTTTTCTGCAAAAATATTTTTTCTACACTTGATTTTGACAAAATGGCATTATTCAATACATTGGAAAAATGAACCAGTTGGAGAAAGATGCTAATGCTATGCAAATTAACCTTATGGATCTTTAATTTGATCAACGCCGGCTTCCTGAGAACTTTTGAGGAATTCTAAATTGGATTTTCAATCCAATTTTATTTTATTTCATGCATATAGCCCCACTTCACAACTGTTTGATTGAGTCAATTTATATTGCAAGGTAAAGAGCTTACATTAAAGAGAAAATCTCAGTTAGCAGCACTTTGTGAAAGTGGTAAAGAACTCCCTAACAAGAAGACACTTCTCCCTGAACCAGCCTGAGCCTATAGCAGCATAAGCAAGCAATGGTTCAGGGTCACCTGATCCTGTACTAATTATTGATGATTAAAAAATCAAAAAGGAAAGTTTTAACATGGGTTACTGGTTTCCCAAACTGGGAAGTGGTTCCACAGGAGAGGCTCCCATAGACCATGTAATGGGGTCTGATTATTCAAAGCTCTGTACATGAGAAGATGGGTTCTGAGCACACAAACAACAAATAAACAAAGAACAAGCTTAGATAGGGATATTTATTTAAAGACGTCAGTTGTTACAGAAACAGTCATTTTTATCAGTAAGTTGTTTGTGGCCTTTATGTTTCCTGTTAGAACAGTAAAACCTGTGCTGTCTTGTAACATCACTAAGCTCGAGAACTGGTTTAAAATAATTATATATCAATGGAGAAATCATATTTGATTGGCCTTGTGTGCCACTACAAGCATCATGCAAAATTGTGAATCACCCCTGATGAAATAAAATGGGGCAGATGAACAGTTTCAGTATTATCTCACGGTAAATAAACATGGCTGCATGATGCCACACAGCACTATCCCCAGCCCAATAATTCTGTCCTCTCAGCGAGACAGACCATTTTTTTGTTTTTCGTCTAGTTTTGTTTTTTTCTGTTTGGATCATACACCCTGTTATTCACATCACTTCAACCACTGACTCTGAGCGAACAATGCCGAGACGAGTCTGACAGAGAAGTGGCCGTGCATCAATGTACTGACAGATAAAACTAAAAAAAAGAGAAGAAAAGAAAAGTCATCAGAGAAGAAGAAGGAAACATCTGAAGGCATTGCACATTTCCAAGACTAATCAATTGACATTTTTAAGGCAAAAATGTTTTCTTAAATATTCTGAAGTAACGCACAAAGATGTCACAGTACAATTTTTCCTTTAACCTCACAGGTGCATGTCTGATAGAAGAAGAAAAAAAGTTGCACACATGCAGTTTTAATCCATGCTATAAAAAACATCAGGATAAAACAGGATATTCATCACAAGCATTCAGTTAAACCACTTTATCAAGATAATTTACAGCAAACAGAGTTCATGTTATTTGTGCAGATCACATGGGCGTTCATGTGGCCTGGCATGCTGACATGCTGCTGCTTTAGCAGAGTGACGTGGATGCGACGATGAGCAGTGGGAGGCAGCGAGCCTACTTCATTAAAGCTGGTTTGTTTACCAGCAGTGATTTTTTTTTCTGTCCTACACAATAAATGCTTTTGATTGTTACTCCTACACTGACACAGCCTCACAGAATCAGTGATTTCTGAAGTCTTCTTCTTGAGGGCAAACCTATGTATCCCAAAGAAACAATCTACATAATCTCACATGGGATAGTGTTAAAGTCATTTAGTTGTAGAATGTGATATTTTATTCTTGAGGACTTGTGGAATTAATGGAATTTCTTGAGTTTAAGACACTGTTGAATGCTCACCTACGTACGATGCATAAAACATTTTTGTCAGTAAAAACAAAACAAAAAAGAAAAATCAACTAACCACTCTGTAGTTTGACAACTTTAGAGTTTCTCCCCATATTGAAGCAAGAGTGAGAGCAGCACTGTAATCTGGAACTGCTGCTATTTAAGAATTCTATACATCCTGTCACACCCATTGACTAAGAGTTCATTTTAAATGGTACCTATTATACTTTTACAAAGGTGGAAATAATACGTAAATGTGCAAATAACCCGTATGAGCTCAGCTCTTATCCATAACATAACCAGCTATGCAGCTCTGGCTTTGAAAAGGTTCAGCCCGACTGTTGTTCAAAACTTGTTTTTGTGAGGTGCAGCCAGTTAGTAGAAAAATGTGTTAGAGGCATAGTTAAGTGTGCTAAAAACAAAAAAAAAGGTTTCTTTCTGACGGAGGATAAACAAGGTTTTTAGCTGTGACTTCGAAGCTGCTTTCACACAAAGAAAAATCCTACTTTAATAGAGTCCAAGATTAAAATATGGACTTAATAAAACAGGTTCCCCTCTAACTGAAACTATACAAACTATATAAACTTCATATATTTATGGCCCTTTTATAAGATTGTGTAATGAAAGAGAAGTCAAGTTACATTTACTTTTCACGAAAATCAGAGGCTGATTGTTAGGGACAAACAAACAAAAAAAGCACTACACCTCCCATAGTTATCATTGTATATTGTCCTGTACGAGACCAGAAAGCTCAATGGGCGCACAGAGTACAAGGGTCAGAGCATAGCAAATGGTAATAACTATAAACAGATATCTACATATGAATATGCTGAATTAACAGGCAAGAGATGAGGCATTTGGTCATTTTTCTCCCATTTGTTTAATTAGTGAAAATGTCAACCATGCTTCCCATGCTAACACTTTTAGTAGGAACCTGAGCCATTTTTAAATGATCTCTAGCTCTGCCAGTTGGGCATTTCTGAGGATTTCTGCACTGATACTAAAAGAAAATAAATTGGTAAAATTATTCTCTATCATGTGCAGATTTTTAATAAGATCCAGATTTAGATTTTTTAAGAGTTGCCCATAAATTCTTGAAAAATAAAACAAAACACAAGCTGCATTTCAAAACAGAAACAAGAAGAAGGAGGAAGAGAAGGAAACCCTTAATCTTTATACAACCCTCACTGTTATGTAAGTGTCATGCATGTTTCATACACAAATACATGTACTGCATGTACAGTATATACGAGAGAGTGGGCGTGAGATGAAGCTCACATCTTGTCTTGATAAATAAATAAAAAGGCCATGCCTTGTGTTTCAGGAAGAGAGTCACAGAGTGCCGGCAGTTTGCTGCAAGTCAACTCTCCAGAAAACGTACGCACAATATATACAGATTATACTGTATATTTACATGTACTTATAAAAAGACTGTTCCTGCCTGATCTGGTCTTATCTGGTTCAGGCTGACGTTGCTCCAGTCTTGAAACTAGTGCTACATTTTGCAATTCAACATCCCGACTGTTGTACAGGGTCCCCGCCATCCCGTCACCTCTCCCCTCCACGTGGAGGGACCCTATTCAGTCAAACCGAATAAGCGTTTTTATCCTGGGATGAGATGCTACACTTAACAGTATTTCAGATTTGGCAGAAAAACGTTGCTACGGAGTGGATTTGATCATTAGCTTTTAAATGTCTTGCACACATTAAACACGCATCACTATCTAACAGTTTGCTTATAAAAAATACAGGCCTGTCGTTCATAATTTAAATATGAATAACCTACGTATAAACATTGATAAGGCCTGTTAGTCATGATTTAAATATGATTACAGGCCTCGGTATAAAATGTCATACTTAAATGAGCAGAAAGAAGCAGCATTACACATACATTATACTGACCAATACACAAAAAGGCAGAAATTTTGTACAGTGTAGAAACGTCTAAGAAACTGAATTTACAAGCAGTTCATAACATATTACATAACAGACATATTCATTAAGCATCACCAGCCAAGAAGTATATCGTTATTTTGAGGTGTGAGTTTAGAAAAAAAGTGTTGTAAACCTTCTTTTATATTTATTCCTTGACTAAATACGGCCCTACCACACACATAAACTCTACACTACACGTCTCAAAAGTATAAAGAAAAAAATGCTTTTCTTTGGACATTTACATGGATTAAAAGGGACCTCTGGACAAGGTGGTTGATGCTTGTCTAATAGGACATGGTTTGTGCTTTGCTTTCTTATACCCATTAACGGGAAGGCCGAAACATATCTGAAAGTGACAGTGCAATAACCTGAAAACTAAGCTTGATTCATATAGGCTTTAGCAGTTCTGTAGCTTATTTCTTTAGAAAGGAGAGCAGCTGTGGTTAGCTTGGATTCACAGCAGTTGCAACAGATTGCAACAGTTACCTACTTGTTTGTCCCCCCGTGACCGTGACAACGACAAGTGGAAGAGAATTGCTGAACAGATGGACGGACGGACGGCTGGACGGATCTACTATTAGGTAGAACATTTTTTTAAAAGTCTGTCAGAATCAAACAAGTGCAGTTACTATTGAGAGATATGGTAAATGGCCTGTATTTGTATAGCGCTTTACTTGGTCCTAAGGACCCCAAAGCGCTTTACACTATACACAATCATCCACCCATTCACACACTGGTGATGGCAAGCTACAGTGTAGCCACAGCCACCCTGGGGCGCACTGACAGAGGCGAGGCTGCCGGACACTGGCGCCACCGGGCCCTCTGACCACCACCAGTAGGCAACGGGTAAAGTGTCTTGCCCAAGGACACAACGACCGAGACTGTCCGAGCAGGGGCTCGAACCGGCAACCTTCCGATTACAAGATGAATTACAAGACGAACACCCAACTCTTGAGCCACGATCGCCCCAATATATAGAACACTTGCTGTATCTAAACCAATGGTATAGTTGGATTTTTTAAGTACATCAGACATTATTATTAATATTATTATTATTGCTACAACAGCCAATTGCTTTTTGGGCATTTATTTACCAATAGAGACAAATTCTATATCCTTTTTTTTTTTTCTGATGAAGGTAACTGAAGACTGATGAGAGGTGGAATATATTTTAGTGTGACGTATCAAAGACACTATTTCACAGCACAGAGGGGTCCAAAATGTATAAACAGAGTAAGGGGGTCACTTTCTTGTAGTGGCAATGTCTTTCTATGCAGCTAAGGTGGCTACAGCTAATATGGAGTCCAGCAAGCCAAAGAAACAAATTAAATTCCTTCCAATTTTAAGCTAACTTTTATTAGATGCCATGCTGACTGTTCTTGCTAACAATAAGTATAACAAAGAAGAAAATTTATGTAACTTATTAGCAGCCATGTTGAAAAAGAGAGAGTGTTAATTGAAACCACTGCTGTGAATCTAAGCAAAGAGCAGCTGCTGTCACCTTTAAAGCCTTCAGGATGCGAGTATTTGATGATGAAACATGGGTTTTCTGTGGAGTCTGAATTTAAGGAGATATATGAAACTTTAGGACTTTTAGTTACAATACTGATGCACAAACATGGACCCAAACACTGTTGTTACAGTCATTACTTTGATCCATGCAGACAGTTGTTAAAAGAAAAGCAATCTGCACTTTTACCTGTTTTCAAATTCAATTTCATATCAAAAGTGTGTTGCTACCACAAAGGTGTGAGCCATCTAATCTGATAGCAACCAAAATGCTATACTTCCCAACGTACAGTTTGGCAAACATGATGTATACGTGGTGAGAAAGGTAAAACTGTGTGACGGACCACAGACTTGCCAAATATCACTTACAACACTTGCTGTTTTTTTTTAACAATATTTTTTGGCAATACTGAACAATGTGAGAGGTAGAGAAATGTAAACCAAAAACCAAAACCAGAAATGCTTCTGAAGTACAGTGTTGTTTCATGAAAATAACAAGACTCTGAAATGTAACAACACAGTCAGGTTCGGTAGTGAAATGTGTGTTTTTGACTTCTGGGCTTGGAGAAATCCACGTTTCCATAACCCATTGTGCCAGTAATGTTTTCTGACAAAAAAGTAAGGCTGGTTCAAGTCCCTGTTGCATTTGATTTGACCAGACTCCCAAGGAGCACAGCTTCCTTTCGAGTCAAGGCAGGTGGATGGAGCAGACGATAGGAGCGTGGAACGATTTCCGGTGGGTTTGTTCATGATGGAACATGGCAGTGTGTGGTAGGGACAAAGCCCTGAGTGCAGGACAACAGTGCATGCTTTATTTTTCATAAACTGGCACATGCTCTATTTCTATTAAAAAAAAAAATCATATATATATATATATATATATAAGTGTGTGTGGCACTGGGGCCTAAACATTTTTGTACAAAGTCAGAATCTCCTGTTTCTGTAGCTGAAAAATAGGACTCTGAAAGGTATTCACATTTATTTGTATAAATTTCGTCCTGGAAAATAAAAGATCCACTCCACTCCTCAGTTTTGTAAACATTTATATATCAAGTGACATGACTTAGACAGAGGAAGTGGAAATGGGAACAGCTTGGATTCAGTCTGTCGAGTTTCTTTCCCGTTTACTCTTCCTGGTGCAGCTCCTTGATTTCAGACCACCACCACTGCCCTTCAAAATCCACACCTTTTTGTCCAGTCTTCTAAACAGAAGAAGCACTCAGGGCTGTCTTCATCACCCTTCACGGCCAAATATTCCCAAAAGTGCAACATGCGAGATGCAGGCAAAGTTTGCCATGTGCTTAGGAGCTTCCAGTGAAGAGTGAAGCGTAAAGAGAGGACAGTAGACCCGGCTGGCCAATACTGGGGTGGAAGCCATTAAATTCGGCTTACCCTTCTTGTGAGAAGGGGGTGGATAGCTGGTGGTGGACAGGGAGTGTAAGGAGGTGGCAAGGGACCAGGTTTGATCCCCCGGGTTCTCATGTAGGACAGGAACTGGTCGGGAATTTCAGCCAGCACTTCTTTAGCCAGACGGGCCATGCTGAGGATGTGATTTCCTCGTCGGTCAATGTAGTCTCTGAAAGGAACAAACTGAGAGGGGAAGCAAGAGGAAAGGACACAAGGAAAGGAGAGAACAGGAAATGAAGAAATCAGATATAAGTAATGTAAAGAGAAATAAGAGGCGGAGAGTACAGAATAGGAAACATGGACATTGAGAATAAGAGAATAGTAAAGAAAATGACAAAGATGAAAAGATAAGACAAATGAAGACAAAGAGGAGAGGAGAGTATTGAGAGTGGAGAGATATTTTGCTGCTATTGTTAATAATAATCATCATTACCATTGCATTAATAATATGCATTATAATTTACAGTATTGATATTGCATACAGATGTTTAAACATCTTGGTACCCAATTAGCCTTTATTACAGGTGCAGTTATAACCACTTTAAACTGTTGGCTTGAATCTATAATCTTAAATGCTTTTGAATGGTTGTTATAATCTTAAGTGTGTATGTGCTGATTCTGTTGATTTTGAGTACACTTTGTACAGAGTCAGAGTGACAGGAAACTGCAGGCTTGCAGAGCGTTTGCAGAAATGAAACCGAAAGCAGAATCTAACTGCAGGTTATTCTGAGGAGCTGGTTAGACGAGGCTATGTGAATAACTAGGGTATTCAAATTGTCTGTTGTACTTTTATATTCTTTTATTAAGCTTTCAGTAGAGGTTCTTGGTTAAAACATTTATTCAATTTATATTACATCTATAGTTTTAGTAAAAGGTTGACAGTGGCCTCTGTTTGACTGTGAGCGTTAGTAGGTGAGAGGTGACACAGAGTGCCACGTAAGGTCGTGAGATATCATGTTTGCTTGTAATTGTGGGCTTGCAGAAGTGCTCGCTCACTGCAAAATCATTGTCTGCGGTTTTGAAGAAGCGCTAATCAGAAAGGTTGACAGGAAACATCTGTTATGAAGATGAAGACAATGTTCTTTTAAACTGTGTTAAAAGTCATTTTGGTTTTGATGTGACCTATGTATGAAATGTATCTGTGACGTATGAAGGGGCGTCATTAATTCAAACCCTGATGCTATAAAAATCTGTGTATGCTTTGATTAAGTTGAAGATCAATCCCTGTCTGCGTACAGAGTGGTCTTCCCACGCGTGTAATCATTAAAATCAATTGTTTGACCAAGCTCTTGTTGGACCATGGTGGTTTTTACTCTCCTTCCTCAATATTTGAACCTTAACAAGAGGAAACAAAGAAAAGGTGAATATAGGAAATGAGATGTGGACAAAAAACAGAAAACGCTTATGCAAAATTATGAAAAAGAAAGCAAAAGAGAGGAAAACAAAGAGAAAAATATTGCACGTAGAGGAAGAAATAAGGGTCGAGACAGCAGAGAGAAGACAGAAAAACCAGCAGACTCAGAACAAGAGCACAGTAGAAGGTCAAGCACAATGACCCTTTCCCATTAATCATAAATCCCACATTTCTCTCAACACTTTCTGCTGAGTGAACAGCCTTCCAGCCAGTCAGCCGTGTCTTCGGGAGTATTCTGTACCTGAACAATGTCCCTCTCCGCGTATCGTCCTTGGGATGAGATCCTCTCTTCGTCCCCATCCAGCTCAATCATTTCTGAGGAGGGAAGTGCATCAGTAACACCCCGTCAACGTTGCGGTGAGCAAACATGACACACGGTTTTTGTGTTTCAACCTGCCAACGTCATTAGCATGCCACAGGCTTACACTTAGAGTGTTGATAGTCTCAAATGGGCAGGAGTACACAGAATTTGCACGGCTGAGCGTGAAGCCACGGGGCCGTGAGTTACACGTAGCTGTGCGCATAAGAGGAACGTGCCCGAATACATGTAAGCACAGCCAGCAATGAGCACCACAGGGACATAAAGCGAATGCGCACTCTGACTTCATATGCGTGCTAATCCCGTTGACTCTGCAGGCTCATTGCTCCCCGTGAGTGAGCTTGTTTTTCTTTTCTTTTTTTAACAGAGGACTGCTCTGTGAACTGTAAACACCAATGTTTCAGGGAGAAAACACAGCAGAGTGATGTAGCCCTTGCGCATTTAAAATAAAGAAGAAGAAGAATGGAAAAAAAGGAGTGCTACTGGACTGAAAAGCGAGAATTTACCCTTTACCTCGGCTTCTGTGAAGGAGGAGAGGGAGAATTAAGGGGAGGGTAAGCGGAGGAGTGAAGAAAAGAAAAGCTGCACGAGGAAGGGCTAAACCATGTGGGAGACAAGATAGGAAGCAGAACGAGGGGTGAGGGCAAAAGATTACTGCATGCTTTTAGACACACACGTATTTGCACACGGACACACATTCAGCCTGCTTACCATCGAATTCCGCTGGTCCAACCCCAACTATTATAATAGACATGGGCAGAGACGAGGCCTGTAAAGGGTGGAAAGTGACAGAATAACCACATCAAAGGCGGCGAAGAAGCAGCGTTCATTCTTTTCACCATTTGCTATCTTAAACCGTGCAGGCTGCCAGTGAAATAGGCCTGCAAATTACCAACTATACATTAACTGTTACAGTCCAAGGAAAGGAAGCTCTATAGAAAAAATTAAATACCATTGTTAAGGCAGACGGGGCCTTACGTCCTTACTCTGCAGCCGGTTTTATAAAGCCCCTCGCCTGGCGAGATCTACGGTTTCTAATTTCATGCATCTGCAACCTAAATCTCTCGAAGCTTGACAGCTTAATAATGACTCCCATTTACATCTTCCTCTGCCCTGAGCTGCAGCTGAACTCCAGGCCTGCATAGCAATATTGTTTATTACATCTTAGTTGAGTGGGACAGCAAAGTACAGTTGGATTGATGAAGGATGAATGAAGCTTTTTCAGTGTTTCATAACTTCCCGGGTTATTAGACGGACGCCCAAATTGCTTGAGATATGAAGGGCATGGATCCTCCACGGGCTAGTAAATAATTACTCTCAAATCTCACTTTACAATAACATTACGTCACACGGGGGGCAAAGTGGAAAAAGAAGCAGGAGAGCGGATGCGCGTTGAGGCCGTGCGGAGCATTAAGCCCAAGCAGCCGAGGCTCCAAATATATGAGCTCGCCCAAAATCGTTACACACATTAACTCTGATCACTCTAATTAGAAAGCAGAGTTATTAGAGCTGAACATAGCAGCGTTGGGGGTGGGGGTGGAGGGGGGGGGGGGGTAATGGACGTGGTGGTGACCAGACTGACCCTCTCTTCCATTACTTCCCTCATTAGTAAAGATGAGAGACAAAGAGAGGGAAGAGGCAAAGATAGCAGCTGCACTGCTTTTCGCCCTCTCGCTTTCATATTAGATGTTTGTTAGTTTATTAGGCCTCTATTGGGGTTTTAATCATACCTTCAGGGTTCCTTGCAAGTTCTACAGTAAATTAACTGAACGATTATAAGCACACATTTCACGGACTGCTACAGTAGATCACGTTTAGTAACCCACTGTGTGCTTACCAGTTTAAATAAGTTGAAAAACATTTTAAAATATACATAGACCAGAGGTTAAATGTGAAGTGCTACTGTACATTTACTATGGACTCCTTGGTCTGCGCCATGTCTGTGATCACGCCATCAGAGATGATGAGCAGGATGAAGTACTGTGAGCCGTCTGTCACTGCCGAGGCATACCTGGTGTGCAAAGAGATGATGTGTCAGAGGTCAGGCGATCAAAAAATGACAAAAAACTGCCCCAAAAATCAACTTCTGGGTGGAAAATTTTTGATGGTGCTTGCTTCGGCAAGCGCGTACGCTAAATTGGATACGATACAGAGAAGATTAGCATGGCCCCTGCGCAAGGATGACACGCAAATTCGTGAAGCTACACTAATTAGTTTGAGGTTTGGGGTATTTAACACACAAAGCGCACAAAAACTGGTTTTCATTCAAGTATTTCACACCTATTCTCAATGAAAGCCAGACTTTTTTCCAACGTTTTTTGTAATCACAACATTTCTAAATATTACATTTCAATGAAAAGTATTTATTAAACTTTTATTAACACATTCACAATGATAATATATATTAAAGAACACACATTTATACCTGTATTTAATTACATACTAAGGAGGAGTAATGCTTTATAAATGATTAAGTAAACACTAATGCCTTACTAATGCTTATTAGTATGTGATTATTATAGCGTATAACATGTTACTTGCAGCATTAAAAGTTAATATAGAAACCCAATTAATATACAAAGATAAATACTTTGAAATATAGTTTCATGCAGAACAAGTTTATTACATTGACTTCATAACAGTTAAAAAAATACTGTTAAACATGATGGATTCAGCCAATGCCTGCAGAGGTTTTCGTTATATGAACCAAAACTTTTGAAGTGATGTGCCATGGCATTTTGAGACCATACATTAAACAACACTCTTAGGTGAAAACAGT
Organism: Diplotaxodon limnothrissa; assembly: GCF_057381915.1. Taxonomy (NCBI): domain Eukaryota; kingdom Metazoa; phylum Chordata; class Actinopteri; order Cichliformes; family Cichlidae; genus Diplotaxodon; species Diplotaxodon limnothrissa. Next base: position 23,950,094 of record NC_140602.1, read on the forward strand.
CAAGCAATTAGTGATTTGACGTGACTTGATGCCACTGTTTCTAAGTGCCATCTTCCTGGATTTCAGTCAGATGCTCCACACAAGTGAGGAGTGAACAATGCATCTATTCTCAGGCTGAGTGGGCGGACGACGCTTGCAGAGATGGGATTTGAAAGCCGATGATGAAAGGGGGGGGAAAGTGCTTGTTACAGTCAATCTTGAGGATCATGAGACAAGATCTGGCAATAGAGGATGTCAGGTGGGAGTTGGAAGACACAGAACTAGGAAACAGCACGTAACTTTCTATCGGTGATTTTTTTGTGTGAATTGAGTAAGTGCAGCTGACAGCTTCTTTCAGTATCTGCTAAAGGTATTACTTGTTTTAAATATTTGAAACCTTTAGAAGAGCATATTTGCTGATCCAGTGAAAAGTCAACTTGGTATGTCTCACGCTGATCTGGTTTCGAACTCTTTAACACTGAAGCATAGGGAATTTTCTATTTATGGCTCTTGGGATGGCCAGAAAGGGATTTATCTATTGTATATGAAGCGGTAGGAGGTGTGACATTTACTGTTATTCACAGCAGTGGCGCCAGCAATCATAATCCTGTATGCACTGAGCTTATAAATGTTATTTTAAAACTATGTTCAAAAGAACAGTTTAAGAACTTTAAGTCTAATCTTTGGATTCAGTAAATGATTCAATCGATGGCTTTTTGGAAAAAGAAAGGAAACTACTCTATACGATAATTATAGTTATACATTAAAAGATTTATCGGGCGATTAAAATTTGAAAAAAATAAATTAAATTCAAGCTTTTCTGTAAATTTCAATCATTCTGAATACTAATCAAAAACTTTATATGCTCAAATATTTGTCTTTATATGACTTTACAGTAAGAGCGTGAATGTTTTTCTTCATTTTTTGTATCTTTACCAAATTACAGATCCTGATTCATTTTGATGGTGGCAATGACCAATAACATATTCAGGCTTTTATCTTTGATAGTCTGACGCAGATTTCAATGTGCAAAAGAATAGCCGTAAAGAGGGTTGATGAACCATTTTTTAAAAAGATATATCCAGAAAAGTATTAGAACCTAAAATTTTTACAGCACTCATTATATATGTTTTAACAACTGAGTAGGAATAGTAGTAGTGGTATGCCCGTGTTTATTTCAGAATGATGGAATGAGCCGACCATCATGAAATTAGAAGTGATGCTGAGCCTTGTATAGACTTTTGACAACATGGAGATGCAGAATGAACTTCGAAGTTGATTTCAATTATTTTTTAATTTATCATCTGGCTTTTTGATTGTATAATGTAGCAGCTTGGTTTGGTGTTATTACTACATATAGCTGATACTTTCTGTATTGCTGCTAAATAAGGGAATCCTGCTTAATGCCAACTGTTTGTATACTATGAAAACACTGAGTCACACTGCCATTTCTTCAGAGGTGCATCTCAGCTGTTTTCTCTTTTTTCTTCAAATCTCATTAGCTCCTATTCTTGCTCCTCAAGCCAGTCTATCAGCCACTGTGCAGGCTAGAAGCAGACTTCTGCTGAAAGCACTGTGATGACCACTTTGCATGTTCAAACCACCACAGCAGGTATTGATTCCTCTCAGGTGATGGTGCTGTTAGCACATTTATCCCCATCTTTTCCCTCCACTTAAAGCTGTAACTTCACCAAGGCTGATTAATCTTTTAGGAATCTTTCCTGCTGAGCTGCACAATTCTTGGTGACATGGTGCTTAATGACATTAACACGTGTCAGACCACATGTTTCACATCCCTCGGTGTATTTATAATGGACGTACCTGGCCACATGGTTAATAACAGGGGAGAAGTGGGTGGGTCCATAAAGACGTACACTCTTGAGACTCTGGTAATAGGCCTCCATCACACCCTCAATACCAGTGCAGTATGGGTTCTGTGGATTACCATTCTGCACAAAAACACAAAGATGTGAATGAGTTAACAATAAGACATTCAGAAATTTCATCTGCACAAAAGGCCCTTGGAAGATTTTAGAGTCACTAATAAAAAACTCAAATATGCAGTCTAAGTCATCTTGTCACAGCAAAAAAGAGCCTTAAATTTCTACTTAACATATTTAAGACAGTTGGCAGTGCAGTGGATAGTGCTACTGTGTCACAGCAAGAAGATTTAGGTTTGAACCTGCCTGGGGACTGTCTGCAGGGTTTGCATGTTCTCTTTGTGGGTGCTCTCCAGATGCTCCCGTATCCTCCCACAGTCCAAAGACAGACACGTGAGGTTAATTTGTGATTCTAAATTGTGGATGAACAGGTTTCTCTCTCTCTCTGTGTATTAGCTTTCTTGCCTGACAGCAACCTGAACAGTGTGTCTCGCCTCTATGTCAATGTCAATTTTGTGTTATCCCTGTAACGCAAAGTGTACTGTTTTTGATACAGGAGTCTGGGAGTTTTTAATGATACCAATTAAAACTCAGCAGGTTCTCTAAATTCTCACTTTCAGACAGTTCTTTCTACACTTAGCTCTCGATGATGTCAAAAAGTAGATTTTCTTAACATGTTAATCAAAGTAACACAACTCTGGCTGTAAGCCCCATCCACCTGATGTTCAGACCTCCTTTGTAAGACAGGAAGTCATTCAGAAAAGCATTAAAGAAGGAAGGGATCTTAAGGAACTGCACTAAGGATCAAGAGTAGGAGGATAAAAACAAAAAGAGATGCAATTTAACGGGCGATTTGTAAACCTGCGTTTACAGTAACATCAAATGTTAAATGCCCCAAATTAATTACAGATTATATTGACATATATTTCGTTGATATGTGTTGATATGTTCACAGCACCATAGGCTAAACGTTTACACATCCTGTCACCTTCACTGATTTGATCTCAATGTTTATTCAAAGGCACTCAGTGTCTCGATTGTAGCATGTATCTAACATCAGGCATTAAACTAAATGAAATTATATTGCAAAGTGTTTTGATATTTGAAGACACTTCCTTATTGCTAAAAGGAATAATAAAAACATCACCATGCTGCAGGGAAACAAAATATAAAGTTGTATTAAATTTGATCTCCCTGGACTGGGACAGAGTTATAATTAATTATCATAACGAACATGTTCGGATGCAAAGTGTCAAACAACAGGATTCCCTGTTAGCATATTGAGAGACGTGAAAAGTGGTCAACCCGGGGCCAAAACATCGATAATACTCCAATATTAACACCAAGTGTAAAAGATCTTTTAAGGATGCAGAATCTCAGCTAGACTTATAAATTACATAGTTTAAGGAAGGCTTTAATCCTTCTTTTGCATCAGTTCGGTAAATGGTATCCTCAGGCAAGTTGGAGCTGCAGTGTTAGTTATAAAAAGATCAAACATGATGATAATTTGTATTAGACTCTGACATAAGCCCATCCTCTGGCTTCTTCCTCTGTGTCTCCCACATCTGTAATATTAAAATATTAAATCTGTGCCTGGTTGACTGCTTTTGGAGGCCCAAAAGAAAGTCGCAAAAAAGGAAACAATGCATTATTTAAACTACCCATATGTTTTAGGCTTTCAATTATCTGAGTAAGAAACCATCCTCACTAACTCTGCTTGGCTACCCATGAGTACGAACAGTGCACATGAGACTCCATTGTTTTGTAAATGGAGCTTGCATAATTAACGTCAGATTCAGTGGTGGCCTTCTCCCACTGTGGCTACACAGCTGTAGCCTTCCTCTTTAAGAGCTGACTCAGTCAGATCCTCAATCGTTAAATTAATGCATGTGTGCCTTTAGGGAGTAGCCGATGCTGAGCAGCTGTAATGGCTGTAAATGCCTCTGGAGCAACATCTGGAGGTGAGAGTCGACCAAGAAGAGATTATGTGCGGCTTGAGTAATGGTCAGGATGTCTACAGCCCTAGAGCACTTGACACTGGCAGAGTGGTAGAGACAAATGGATGAGTGGAATAAGGAGAGATGAACAGTCAAAAGCACAACTATTTCTACTCAATATGAACAATGTGGGATCTCAACCCTAAGTTTAAAGCTACAGTAGGTCAAATCTTCACTGCTGCATGTCAGTAGAATGCCCCTACCCATTTGAGTGCATTACCTTGTTGTCAGCCCACTGTATACCTCAGCTGTCAATGCTGGGTGAGAAGCGTATTTACTCGGGAAAAGGCTGTAAAACTTTGTGGAAGGAGTCAGATACAGATCAATGAGTCTGAGAAGCTCACCTCTGTCCGATTACAGCAAAGCTAAAATGAGTTGCTGAGAACATGCTGAGGTTTTCTGTCAGTAAGATGCTCATATGCTGTGAGAATGTAATCAAACTCTTTATCAGAGGGAAAGTATGATTTTTAGGACACTTGACTATAACATTAGCGAGAGCAATGTTAGCTTACAACCAGCTGTTGTTGTTTAGTCAGCTCTTTTTTAGCTGTTCAGGTCACATGTCTTATCTGCTGACAATATCGTGGAATAAACTTATGCACGCTGTTAGAGCCCTGACTTCAGTTTAGGAGATGAGGCTTGATGTGAGGAGGAAGAGGATACTATATTTTTTAGATACCACTGGCATTTTCTTATTTTTTGCAATTTAATTTCTTTAGTGAGAGGGACTCCTTCTCCAAAGGTAAAACAGAGCTACTTTATATCTTTAGTCTGAAGGTGCAGGCACAAATTGAAATGTCAGCACGCAAACTCCTACAGCCTCTCTTCTCCTCTGCCTTGTTTTGTTTATGGAGCCATTTTATAGCCACGTACATAAAACACAATTAGTCAGAAACTAGAAGTTCTTCCTGCCGACTGTATTTATACACGGTGGAGGGATATGGCAGCTTCCACAAAGTACAAACCTGCTCCAATCTATTTTAATGAATTAATCATAGGTTTATGAGAAGGTACCAATTTCCTAGACACAATTACACACAAATCGATGTAAATTTATCAGAATCCTTTAAAAAATTAATCTCAAAAAATTACCTTCAGCGACTGCAATAATCCTTTCTGTATAATACTAAGTGCAATAATCCTTTCTGTCATCATTGTATTTTTACTCAGTTGTATATAGTATTTGTATTTGTATTCTATTTTTATCTTATTGTATATTTATTTTATTTTATTCTACTGTATATAGTATTTTATTTTATTCTATTCTGTACAGTTGTGTACTGTATTTATTCTTATTGTATTCTAATTTTTGCCTCATAACTTTTGCACTGTCCACTTCCTGCTGTGACAAAACAAATTTCCCACGTGTGGGACTAATAAAGGTTATCTTATCTTATCTACAATACAAATGAGAGGGTCTGGGAAAAAAGTGCAAAAGTTACATCCATCAATTCCAGACTTGAACCTTTCCCAGCTGACACTGACAGATCATCAGTCCATCGCAGTACTAACACAGAGGCAGACACCCAGACATGCACAACTGCAGCCAATAAGGAATCATCGCTGAACCTAACTGGAGGAGATTCATGAGGTAATTCATGAACCAAGAACCAACCAAAATCTTCATGCTGTGAACTGACAGTGCCAGTCACTGCATCACAGTTACAGTTCAAAAAAGTCTTAACGTTACCAAATTTCATAATGTTGATGGTATAAAACTAAAAATGGTCCTTAGAAGCTAACTGTCACGGTTCTGGGTCATGTTGACCCAGCTTTCTGTTTCTTGTATTTTGGTGTTTTTCTAGATTAGGATTTATGTTCTGATTGATCAGTGATACTGTTTTGATTATGATTATTATTTAGTAGGTTTTGTTCAGTGTCAAGTCTGTCTCTGTCTAGTCCGTGTCTTGGTAAAGTGTGTTTTGTTTCCTGTTTTACTTTGAAGGTTCTTGTTCCTGTCTGATGTCAGTGTTCCAGCTTTGCTCTCCCTGTCTCGTTAGGTCTTATTCCTCCCAGCTGTGTTCCCCTTCTGTCTCTAATTCCTTGATGACTCCCTCAGTGTATTTAAGCCCAGTGTGTCTTTGTGTCAGTGTCGCGTCGTTAACGTCTACTCACCCTCACGTTAACCCCGCCTGCCCGCCCAGTTTAGTTAACTTTATGTTCCTTTTCTGCCCAGCAATAAAGCTGAGTGTTTTGAGTTTACATCTGCCTCCGAGTCCTGCATTTTGGGTTCTTCCTCCCTGCCTGCCTTCACACAGCCATGACACTAACTAGACATAGTAAATCAGTTAATTTGCACTGTCTTTGGTTTAATAAAATAAAATGCAGCCTACAATCTGCCCATTTTCAACAGAAAAAAGATTGATACAAAGAAATTAAACTACAGTTAAAATACTATGTCACTCTTGTATGACTAACAGTGGCCTTATACAAATAATAAAAAAAATAAACTTGGCATGTTATCACACCTAAAAACAAACTCACTTGGCTCTTTTGGCTTCTATCTCCACAGTGCACAGGCAGTTTGGATGCTGTGTACACGTTTTTGGACAGCAGCACTGACCACCCACCAATATATTTGTTCACTGTAACACCAAGTATGTAAGAGAGTGCCTGTTTGAAAGTGTTTTTTGTTGGATTTTCGAAAAGTTTTCTTTTTTAACTTGCATGCAGTATTACGTTATGTTTTAGATGTCGCTTTAGTTTTCTTGTGGTCTCAGTGTGACTGACAGACTCCTCCAGCTGGCACCAAAGATATGAAAAGATTTGCTTTCGCAGCCGTATTCAACAGCAGTTTGAGGACAGGCCAAATCTTTTATTCTGCCAGTTCTAATGATGTTCATCAAATCAGCACTGAATTTCACAAGACCCGTCACAAAGCAAGGCTTTATTTCCTTTGGTCAAAAACATTGTTTGGTTGGAATCTCACATAACACAAGATTTAATTATCAGATGAATTGTGGCTTTGTGAAGGACTGAAAACATCTCCAGCGTATGCCTCACTTCTTGCCCAGTGTCAGATCCAACAGACTACAAAAATGACAAGATTTCCAGAGGATGAAACCACGCTCTTTGACGGTTCCTCACCTTGTCAGGTCAAGTTTCTTAGTAACTGATTATCATATAATTCACAGATGGACTGGCACTAATATTAAAGACACTGTTGCTTCCCATGCAATTTAATTTATCCTGTACTTTGATATATTACCAAATAGCAAACATAAAAGTATATTTGTGTTAAGTGCTAATTAAGAAATGTTAGCATACTAGCACGTTACACTGTGAGGACCAAAGCAGATGCTAACATTTAGCATGACACATGTTAACTTTAGCTCAAACCGAGGCCATGTCTATGCACAGCTTTAAAGAGTTGGTAATAGAGGCTTAGATCCTTGCTTCACTTTATTATTTAAAGTTTCATTACTGCCTAAAGAAAGGTTTTGCAGTGTTAAGACTAAAACCTTAAAACGTTACTCAAATGGAACTTGGAATCCAATAATTTCCCGTGTCAATTATTAAGCAAACAAGAAGTAAACAATATACTGTCAGTCAACCCTTCATCATTTTTCAACATCTTACGTGGAAGAAACAACATAACGTTTGCATGTTTAATCCAGGTTTAGACTGTATGTGCCTAAACATAATACAGAAGAAAAAATGGAGCAAAGCTTTTTTTTCATGTATGTATCTGGACAAATGGATGGCTGGATATGAAGAAAAAAAACGATGTCCTCACCAGGGCAAACTCATGTGAGACCCGTCCATCTGGGGGAAGCTTGGCACCAAAACCCAGCGCGGGAAACATCTTGTCGCTGTCGTAGTCCTGGATGATCTCACCGACAGCCCGCAGTGCCATGGCATAGTCATTTAGCTGGTAAGGGCTCATGTAATGGAGTGAGGTGGGCTGGGATGGGTTGCCTGGGACCCGAATGGTTCAACAAAATAAAACACACATCAGCATCACACTGTAATTATGCCTGCTCCCCCTGGGCTGTGAGTCATATTGAAATAAAAAGGAGGAGAGAAGGTGAAAGGGGTTAAATTGCAGACAGACATTTCTGCAAGGCACAGCTGCACTGGAGGAAGAAACAATCTCAGTGGCTGCCTCACACCTCAGTGGGTCATACAATTTCCCCAAATATTGCAGGATAGATAGGCAACATGAAACGTACTGTAGTCATTTTAAACTTACAAGATATTGAGCCGATCCTTCAGAGCTTTATTCCAATTTGCACAAACTAATGAAATAAGCAAAAACTGACAATATTCTTGTGTATAAATTTCAAAAGCCACTCCTGACAATTAAATAATCAAACCCAATAATGGCAAAACTGGTATTAAATAAAGCCCATCGTAAATTGTGTCCTATTTATTTAAGAATAGCTACATGAAAGAAAAGTTAATATAACGACGAGCGCAAAGACCAAAAATCATGTGTTATTTGATTTTTGTTACAATGTGAACATCAAAACCAAAAATATTTACATTTTCTCAAATTAGCTCGTAACTTATGGACCCTGTCAGGCAGTTTGGATTCATTTATTTACCACATAGATCTATTTTTAAATAGTTCAGTAATTAACTCTTAAACTATTGGCTCTTTCAACCTGAAGCAAACATTACTGAATTTAATCGTAAGCAGTTACAAAACTGTAAGGCTAAAATGAAAAACCTTAGGCTCTATGGACTGGGTAGAATTTAACAGCCTTGAGAACAGATCACAGATATTATAAAAGAAGCAACAGCACTCAGGATGAGGATAAAGACAGTGGCCTTTCCCACCTGCACATAAAGACCCAATTAGCGGGCAAAACAGGAAACATGAGAGCCAATCGTGTTTCTTAGTAACTGATTGTCATATAATTCACGGATATAATCCAAGACACTGTTGCTTCCCATGCAATTAAATTTATTCTGTACTTTGATATATTACCAAACAAATGTAAATGTTTGTACAAATATACTTTTACGTTTGCAAATGTAAAAGTATATTTGTATTAAGTGCTAATTAAGAAATGTTAGCATACTAGCACGTTACACTATGAGGACCAAAGCAGATGCTAACATTTAGCATGTGTTGCTGCACTAACGCGTGCACATAACATACGTTCACAAGAGTTTGTTATGCTGCTCACTATCATGGTGAAGGTTTTTGTCAAATCTTTTTTGTTTCATCGCATTTCTGGCCTTTGTACAAAATCTTTTTGTGGACATTACCAAAGTCCTGAAGCTAATCTTTATTTCATTTATGTTCCAACTGTCACAACTACAGTCCTCCCTTATTCATTTTCTTGCGGGCTTTGAAAGAACTGTCCAAATAACTGCTTGAATGTGTTACCAAGACAGCGTATGTGAACGACTGTCACCATTACAGAGTGAAATTTGAAAAACTGAGAATACTGATAAATGCAAATTTAAGACTAAATAACAGCCTTACACCAGTGAGCCAGTTATATTAATGTTGTTGAAGCTGCGCTAAAAAGTAGAGTGAAGACTGTACTAGAGCAGCGGTCCCCAACCCCCGGGCCTCGAACCGGTACCGGTCCGTGAGTCGTTTGGTACCGGGCCGCGAGAGTTGAGGCTCAGGTGTGAAATGTGTGGTTTTCAGGGTTTTTATCGGTTTTCAGCGTTATTTTGTTATCGTTTTTATCGTTAACTCTGTTTTCCTGGGTCTTTTCACGTGTGTTATGAATAAATCTTCTTTTTTTCGGTACCGGTACTAGTTTTATTTTGTTGTATTTATCCGCGACACCTTAAAGGCCGGTCTGTGAAAATATTGTCGGGCATAAACTGGTCCGTGGTGCAAAAAAGGTTGGGGACCGCTGTACTAGAGGACCTATTCTAGGCCCCTTTCAGCTTCAGATTAATGCACATTGAGGTGGTTCTCCATCTAACATTTGCAACAGCAGGATGGTGTATGTGAGCATGAATCCAAATAACCGACAGTATTTGGAAGCTGTGGCGGCGAGGAGGTCACTCATACTATAAATCTTGCACCCCTTACAGGACTATGCGGTGACACATCTGCCAGATAATAATAATAATAATAATAATAATTAGAAAACCAAGGGTGCTCTGTGGCCCAGATGAACATGCTGTATTAGATTTGGGTCACAATAATAATATTCATTTGAAATGAGTTCAGCGTTGGCTTTGGGTTTGAGAAAACTTGTAGCCTACGGCTTTGTTTGCGCAACATTATTAAAGAAATGAGACAGCTGTAACAGTCTGGAACAACCTGTTTTACAAATAGGATCAAAGAAAAACTAATGAAGATAATATGCATACATTATAAATAGATGCATCACACCACTATTATTTTACAGTGTGGGAGCTGCTTTGATGGCAGCACAGAAACTCATTAATATCTCTTGTGGCAGAAAGAAGTCTCTAAAATTGTATAACATATATTGACTCACTAAATCACCTTTTGCTGAAATGAGAACATTACTCATCCCTGACAAAGTCATCCGTGCAGAATAGCTCATTTTGTTTGTCTGACGTTAAGTTGTTCTGATAAATGCATTGTGGTTTTCCTGTGGGTTTTATAAACCGCCACTACATGAACACAACAATCTAAACTGAAAATAAATTTGGGCAAAATGTGGGAGTAATGGCTTTCGTTCTCCAGAGAGGCAGAAACTTTTGGCTAACAAGTAAAATCAAGCTGAGCTCAGAGATTTAGAGCAACAGATAGCGTTCTAATAATTATCCAGCTTTCAGCTGTTCTATCTTCTTAGTCAAGTTAAGGGGTGAAGAGCCATCAAATGAGCGGATAAGCAGTCTTTTAAAGGTTCAAATCATATAAAGATCTGATCGTTAGCCTGCAACATTTTATCTGTTGATACTAGGGCTGCCACAAACGATTATTTTGATAGTCGACTAGTCACCGATTATTTTTGCGATTAGTCGACTAATCAGATCATCATCTATTGGACGTAAAACTACAGCTTATTGCACCAGCAGCATCTGCTCTTATAACTATCATTAGCTTACAGCTTTAAGTGTTTAAGATATGTGCTAACTAAAAATAAAGACAAGATGATAGTTTATTAAATTTTAATGAAATTTGCAGATTGTTTCGGTGAAGTTTAATAAACTCCTTGCTATCTAAAATATAACAGGACACTGGAGTATATTCTGGAGCATCTCACACTTCTGATAATCAGTTGTCTGCTTGATGTTTATTCAGCTGTGTAAAAACTATAACTTTAATCTCAGACAAACTGATTTACTCAGGAACAAATAAAATACTAAAAAAAAAAGCCAAACAATAACATTTTAAGTTATCTAAGTGACTCATATATATATTTAACCTGAGTAGCGAAAGACGGCGGTGGGTTTGAAAACGATTTGCAGGGAGTCCGGTGTTCTCACGGCGCTAGTGACCTAGCCCCCGGCTCGCTAACGAGCTAGTGGGTAACAGACGTCTCCGAAAACGTCGGAGCGCTTTTGAAAATATGTGGTGTCCTGATAAACTGAGCCGATATTTGAGGTTTACACAGCTACATTCTCGCCTGAAAATATGTTAAACGTTTATTTTGTGACCCAGAAAGAATAATAAGAGTAACATTAAAACTAACTAGCTGCCGCCATTGTTGGAAACTGCGCTGGGCCGCGCTATGAATTCTGGGACACAGCTGCTTCTTCTTCTTCTTCTTCGGGGTTTAACGGTAGCTGACATCCTTGTACATGCAATGCTGCCATCTTCTGTTTCAGTCCGTTATTACACTCTTAAATCCTGCCACTTATTCCTGCGTCTTTTGTGATCTTACAAAGCTTCAAACGACGCGTCGACTATTAAATCAGTCGTCGACGATTTTGATAGTCGACGTAATCGTGACTAGTCGACAAATCGTGGCAGCCCTAGTTGATACACTAAAGAGATTTCAATAATATGTGGGCAGAGCTTTAAAACACTCACCATTTGATGCTGTGAAATCAATTGCCACTGTGAAATTAATCTGAGTCCTACAAGAAATAAAAGAACAGAATAAATAAGTCACATGAGGAGAAACAGAGAGCCATCAATCGAGCCAGATTATATGATAGCATGTTTCAAAGCACGCAGCATGAGCAATTAAGCAGCAGGTTATCGGCAGCTGTCTGTCTTCATTTTGGAAGTGGGAGATAAAAGGCAGCGGAAGTCCTCTCTGCTGCGTCTACACTGCTAACTCCAGGCCATTCAGAATTTAATGATGACATTAATGTTGCTGCCTAATTGAGTACTGTATGTTATCAATTATTGTGACCTTACCCGCCTCTGATGTAGTCCAGGAAAGACAGCTCAGTGTCCACCAGGCAGGACAGCAGAGTGACCTGCAGGCAGACATGTGCACCAATTAGACAGGAAGTACTTGTGCAGTGTGAATCTGTCACTGTAGCACCTGATTCTCTGATGAGACATTTTTACACCACTGATCAAATGTTTCTAACATTTATTTTTTAGGGCTGTGATCTTTTCTGTTTTGCTCCACTGTGGTTTTTATGCTATTTTATAATTGTGTGGATGCTTTAAGCATCCACACTATTGAGTTCCTTCTTGGTGTTTCCGTACACTTTTCGCCGTGGATCTACTTCCACAATTTTTGTGCTATTTTCACCGTTCAAATTTTAAACTATTCAGCTATTTCTGCTAATGACGGCTATGTCTTTTGGTATTTTTCACTATTATACTTTTTAAAATATTAAGCTTTTTTCCTTTAATTTGAAATGAATGGGAAACTTCTGCAATTCTGCTAAAAATTTGCTTGTTTTTGAAACTTAACTCTTTCCTCATATTTTCACATAGAGCAACCATTCAAACTTTAAAATGTTCTCAAATTATTGGGCTATTCAGGTATAAATCAGCTTTTTCAAATCTTTTACCGTTTTACTTTTATGCCTCTTAAAGTTTTGAGTTGCAAAATTGTGATTTTTCACAAAATACATGCGTCGTTATGGTTGCTATGCACTTGGCTTCCAGTGTGCCACTGAAGGTTTTGCAGTCTTCTCTTAATGTCCAAACAACTTCTTGCTACTTGCTCAATTTTCACTCAACTTCCACAAATTATACATCAAAACGTAGGTATTTTTGCTGGCTTTCAGAAAATGTCACTATCATTGTTGTGGGATTCATAGAATTTTGGCAAATCTCCTCAGACCAACAGAAAGTCGGAAAACTCTCCATATAAAGTCAATGGAGAGTTTGTTCAAAATCACCGCTTGATTTCTGTAATGAGAGGCATATTCGAATCGTCATATCTCCTTAACGAAGCAAAGTTAAGACATATCTTCAGACATATCTTCCCGGTATATCTTCAGACACTCCTGACGCTCACAATTCAAGAATTTCTTTCTCACCTATTACCGTTCTGAAATGAGTTGGACTTGTTTGAGGGTAGGAAATTCGTCCGTTGCTCAGATTTCTTCAGATTTCAAACTCTGGAAATGAACCACTTTTTTCTCTCGTCATAACTTTTTGTTGGATTTCCACAGAGACCTGAAAATTTCCATGACTGTTCACCAAAGCCTGCTGTCTGTTACGGTGAAAGAATGATATCGATACTCCAAATAGATTTAGAGTTACAAAGCGTTGTTTGAGGGCAAGTCAAGGCAGTTTTTGCTTCGCTCTACTCAGTTATGGTGCATTAGAAGTCAAATATCTTTAATAATTCATATTTTAATGATAGATTGTCAACACTGGAAGATTCCCCCATCTCTTCTGAACAAAACGGTGTAAGAATGACCGCTCTAGCCCCTACGGTTAGGAAATTATAGTCATTTGTTTGAGGGCAGTCCTCACTATGAGAAATAGACTGCAAAAATCCTGTGTCTCTCTGTGCTGCATGCACCTGTTTTGGCGGGAAAAAGTACACAGCCTCTCTGATTGGTGGATTCAAATTCAGCAGCTCCCAGGCTGACCTAGAAACTTACTTCTCTCTCCCTGTGAGTGTGTGTGTGTGTGTGTGTGTGTGTGTGTGTGTGTGTGACACAGAGAGAGAGAGAGAGAGAGAGAGAGAGAGAGAGAGAGAGAGAGAGAGAGAAAGCCTTTTAATGGGATGATCTCATTGTAAGATTCAAATTCAATATATTTAGACAGGTTGACTGAATTGGATCTTGTGTGTGTGTCTCTCTGTGCATGTGTGTTTCCTTATGTGTACATATTTGTGATTTTGTGGCTGTTATAGATTTTTTTTCCTGATTTTTTTCATTTAACAAGTATATTTGAGGGACCCTCAGCATGTTCAGCATTTTTTCAGCTGTCCATTTTGCTTTTCCAATTTTTCTGTTTAAGTTATTACTATTGTGCTAAATCATACTATTTCTGCTGTTTCATAAGATTTGTGCTTAATATAGTATTTCTGCTTTTTATAGGATTTGTGCTTAATGTAGTATTTCTGCTTTTTATAGGATTTGTGCTTAATATAGTATTTCTGCTAAATGTAGTATTTATGCTTAATCATACTATTTCTATATATTACTGCCAGGTACCCAGGCAGCCAATCCTCTGTGAGGATTGAGACATTCAAATATACATATCAGGGCCTGCACGGGTTCACAGCCAGCCAATCATATCTGAGGTCTTCCGTTTCCTCTCTCGTCATATCTCAGCGACGGTTGTACAAAGAGCAATGAAAATCACGGTCAAAGTACACCAAAGTCCGCTGATTCAGCCAGTACAAGAATTATGCTTCTATCCCACCTAGTTTTTGAGTTAGACAACGTTTTGTAACTCCAAAAAACTGCATTTTTCGCTTCTCACCACGATCTAATTCTGACTGCTCATCACCCTGTTTTCCAGGCGCTCGCTCTCTTTCCCAGTCATATACTTGTTATACTCGTATAACTATGCATGTGACAAATAAAGAACCTTGAACCAGTGGCGAAGTTGGTAATGACACGGGTCTGCAACACAAAGGTCGTGGGTTCAATTCTACCTTGGTCAACATGTTTTTTCCCTACAAATGAATACACTATCACAGACCAGTAATTCATATTGATCATTTATTACAATTCTGCAAACTTTTATGATTTTACCAGCTTTTCTAATATGGACCTCAGATTCTTGTTAACACTCCATGGCACAAATACTGTTCCCTTTAGGCTCTGTGTATGTGTGTGGGTATCAATATTTCTCCCATTTTAAAGTATTACTCCTCCATAATTGTATTTCTGTTAAATCAAAGTACTTTTACTACATCTTAGTACTTCTGCTCAATCATAGTATTTCTGCTAAATCATAGTATTTTTGCCAAATCATGGTTTTTGTGCCAAATCATAACATTTGTGTTATGTTATAGTATTACTACTAAGTGGAGGAATTTCTGTCATGTTACAGTATATGTGCTGATTACAGTATTTCTGCTAAATCATACTATTTCTACTATATTATATTTTTCTTTCTAAATATAGCATTTCTGGTATATAATTGTATTTCTGCTATGTTATAATATTTGTACTAAACCAGAGTATTTGTGCTGGAACATAGTATTTCTGCAAAATGATAGTATTTCTGCCAAGTGATAGTATTTGTGCTAAAACATAGTATTAATTTAAAAATTACAATATTCATAGTTCATCACAGTGTCACTGGTAAATCACAGTATTTCTGCTATGTTGTACTATTTTTCTAAATCATAGTGTTTCTGTATTTTTGGCTAAATATATTCTTTCTGTTATCTTATACTATTTCTCCTCAATTCTTGTATTTTTGAGAAGTTATCATGTTTCTGGTAAGTTACAATATTTCTGCTATGTTCTGCTATGCTATTGTATTTCTGCCAAGTATTATGTTTCCTCTAAGATATTGCATTTCTGCTAAGTTATTACATTTTAGCAAAGTTCCTCTGCTTATGCAAAGTTTTTACAATTTCTGCAACTTTTCAGCTTTTTCAGCTAGTTTTTGAAGACAGCTTCAGCTTTAAAGCATCCACACAGCATTTTCTCAGGAAATGCAAATTTTTCTAGTTCTAATAGTATTTTATTAAGCTAAAACTAAATAAGACTAAACACACCAACACATGCAGAGATGACATAGAGAAAATAAACCAGATTAGGATTTTTTTTATCTGCGTGTGTGTGTGTGTGTGCGTGTGTGTGTGTGGTGGGGGGGGGGTGTCTCTTTTGAACCCAGATGAGCATGTAACATCACCACAAAAATTCTGCACTGGGAGCTTCATGTCAAGCAGCTCCCATAGAAGCAAAGTGCAGGTGGCTCAGAACTTTTTCAGCTCATGGTACAGATGACAAGGTGTGTGTCGAGATGCCAGAATTAAGGTAAAACCATAAAGGAGAATCAAGAAGTGCTGAGAGCGAAAAACCCCACCAAGGCAGCACGTTCTCTAGGCAGTATTTACTTTTAAGGAAACTGTCTTGTATTTTCTATATGTTGATTTTATTTTCTTTGTTCTTGTAGTTCAGTAAAAAATAATGTAATTTTGGTCAACTTGAAACAAAGACAGATGTGAAATGTTAGAGTGAGGTCAGAGGTCAAATATGATATGATATTTTAATGTAAACTATAATGTGATATTTAGAGTCCACATAAACCAGCAGCATTTCCTACATGTTGGTAACAAAAACAAAGTCAGCAGAATTTTAAATGTAGTTTTAAACATAAAAGACATTTTATGAGTTTTACATGTTTGACCTTGAAGAAGAAAGAAAGAAGTCCAAGTAATGTGATATTTAGGATCAGTATATATCATTATATAATTCTCTATATGCCAATGTTTTGTCAAAACAAACAATGGCAGTAAGAAATAGTTTAACCATATATATAGTATCATTATATAGACTTAGACCTTGAAGGAGAGGTCAGAGGTCAAATGTGAAATATTTCAAATTGTTATCCAGTACATTCCATATGAGGACAATATACTTGTAAAAATTACAGTTTTTAAGTTATAAGACTTTTTTAACTAATAAAATATTAAGTTGACCTTGAAAACAGTGGATGTAAGCCGATTCTTAATGGACTGTTAATATGACGTTTGCACCACTGTAAGGAAAATATGAGAAAACAAACCAAACATTTCTGAACATTGAGGGGGATATTTGAGAAAATAACCTGAGATAAAATCCTCTATACATCTCACCAATAAAAAAAATCCATTTTTGATAAGGCACTTTAATCCTTAAGTTTAGCGATGATAACAGTAAACATCAGATGCTTCACGCACATAAAAATGAGGATGGCACTGTTATGATATTGCAGAAGAAAGGTTTTAGGGAACACTGGAAGTACAGAATTTATATGGCATCACTTTGTATCGGTACATGGCATGAAAGTTCAGCCAACATATTAGGACAACTTGAGTAACAATAACAGCATACCGTTCCTGAGTTTTGGTACTTTTTCTTCTTCTTCCCCTTCTTCTTTGGATTTAGCACCTGTGTAGAAATCAGTTTGAATCATCAAAACAGATTATTCCATAAATTAAAACACATGCCTTCTTAAAACTAAACATGTCTGAATCTCCATCAGCACACTGCAGTGGGTGTTACTGATGGAAATAGCTCTGTTTACTCTCCCTCTTCAGATTCATGTATTCCAAATGCCACAGGACACTGCTTCCAATAGAGGCTTCCAACAGAGTGTACACACTCCCCAAACATTTTTCAGAACATGTTCACACACTTCATTTTGTATTCTATTACTTGTCCTCTGCTCAAGGAACAATTGATTTTCTCTGTTTTGGAGAAAATTAAAAACTGAGCTAAGGATTGATGAAGCTGAAGACAGCACTGGTCTAAATGATTTGATAACCCCCAGTTACATCACACGAGAGTGGAGAGAGCACCCTGCTCTCCCCACATCTATTCTCCAGATTATGCTTCATAGTTTTACTGACTCTTAACTTTCAGTGATTTATGCTTAGCTCGAACACAGCTGATACACCAGTCAGCAAACTGCAACGAGGACAAGAGGGAAGCACAGCCTTTTAGGGAACTTGCTTAACAGCGTGCAGTACACATATTAGTGAGTTCCATCTGGATGGCTGTATATCAGCCTGTTAATCACTGTAATTAAAGAATCCGTGTATAATCCCAGCTATAATGCTCCATTTCAGTCTTTGGAATACAAATGAACACAACAATAAAGTGAGTCTTTTACATTTTAGATCATTATGTGAGCTACAAATAAATAACAAGAGCAATCAAAGACTGTATAGAAAAGACTATTTCTACCATTGTTTTCTTTTTACAATTTGCTCGTTCAAATATGATGTGAAATTAGCAATTTTGTCCTATCAAGCAATGCTGAAGAACTCTTGCCAAAATTGTTGGATCCAGACTAGAAATTCACTTCTAACTTGCCCTAAACGCCACCTCACGATCAAGCAGAAAGATATCCTTGAACCCTGAAACAAACCTCCTTGGGACAGGCAAAAACTGCTGAAAACTATAGGAAGATAATATACACTCCCACTGGTGAGAAATGACACTTGAAGGTGGCTCTAGAAAATGTTGACTCGGACAAAACTCAAACATAACGTAAAATATGCAACTCAGAACATGTGCACCTGGTATTATAAACTACCGGATCAAGGTGATGCATCGTATACTGACAATCCACGAGCGTAAGAGCAGTCAGATTCCAACCTCTGATGAATGTGTTTGTCTGGTTTTATTCATCTAGCTTTCTGGCCCCAGGGGGAAGAGAGACAAAACTTATGTTCACATTACACAGAAAAAAATGACTTTTCCTGACTTTGAGCCTGTGCTCACGCTGCAGTGTGTGGGGAAAAACTACTGTAAATGTTCTTCTGTATGGACGCAATGCTGTGATTAAAGATAGAAGTGAGCCTCATCCGACCCACTTCAGTCCCACAGACCTGCAGTTCTTTACTCTAGTATTCCAGTTTTTCATGATAATGTCAATTATTTTTATTTAATGACTTGATATCATTACTTAGCTGTTTCTTTTTATTTAGTGCTTTGTAGCCTATAAAATTTTATTAGATCGAAGTATTTACTTTATTTGTCATGGCACCAAATTTAAAGTATTAAACCTTAATGGCACTGAGGTTGAAAAATACAGCTGTCCTGAGCATGGCATGAACTAAATCATTTGTTTAAACTGTGTGACCACAGTTGGTTTCAACTTGAAAATATAGCATGAAAAATGTGTACTTTAAATCAGTGAAAAGTGAATGAATCCAACAATAATTTTCTAATCTTTTGTAGACTGACCACAACGTAGAAGCTTTCCAGATCACATGTCCTCCTGGTATTGCTCTAATTATTGTGCAGCTTCTGTTGTATACTAACTGTTGTACAGAGATTACGCTATAAATGCTTTGAAGTTGCACAATGTGTCCTATATTCAAGTGAAAAACTACATGCGTTTGAATTATTTCCACTTTTTTCAAAGCATTCTCTTTGTTAAAAATGCCCGATCTCCTGCATGGACTAGTTAAAATGTTTGTGGGGATATTTTTTAATAACAACTTGCCTCGGGTATGTTCAGTTTGAAAATGGGGCACAGCATTTTGCTGTTTCCAGGTTGAATGACATGTTTTATTTAAACATTGTGCAACGGCATGCAACAGTGGGTAACAATCTCTGAAGCATGTTTTATTCCCGGACTGCGCGCTCAAGCTGGAGGGCTTTCATCTGCTGCGCGCGGACCGGCAAGCCGCTCTCTCCGGTAAAACCAAAGGTGGAGGTGTCTGCTTCTACATCAATAGTGGCTGGTGCACAGATGTAACAGTGATTGCTCAGCACTGCTCTCCCTCTCTGGAATATCTTTTTATTCACTGCAAACCGTTTTATTCTCCGCGGGAGTTTGCTTCATTCATCCTGGCCGCTGTTTACATCCCGCCAGACGCGGATGCGCAAGCAGCTCAGTGCGCACTCGCAGAGCAGATTCTCCACACGGAGCGGACATACCCGGACTCTCTCATCATTGCTCTTGGGGACTTTAACAAAGCCAATCTGAGCCATGAGCTTCCGAAATACAAGCAGTATATTAAATGCCCGACCAGAGAGGAGAGGACATTGGACCACTGCTACAGCACGATCAGCGGGGCCTATCGCGCGGTGCCGCGCGCTTCACTCGGACTTTCTGACCACGTCATGATCCACCTAATCCCCGCGTACAGACAGAGGCTGAAGCTCTCCAAACCTGTCGTGAGGACCAAAAAACTGTGGAGCAACGAGGCTGTGGAGGAGCTTCGCACGTGTTTGGAGACCACAGACTGGGACACATTGAAGGCTGCTTCTAACAGCTTGGACGAGTTTACGGACACTGTCACCTCCTATATCCACTTCTGTGAGGACAGCATTGTGCCATCACACACCAGGGTGAGTTATAACAATGACAAACCCTGGTTTACCCCTAAACTCAAAAAGCTGTGGCTGGAAAAGAGTAAGGCGTTCAGAAGCGGAGACAGGGACTGCTACAGAGAGGCCAAGTACAAGTTCACTAAGGAAGTGGACATTGCCAAACATCAGCACTCTGAGAAGATGCAGCAGCAGATCTCAGAGAATGACTCGGCCTCTGTGTGGAAAGGTTTTAGGAATATTACAAACTACAAGCCTAAAACCCCCCACTCCACTGATGACTTGCTCTTGGCCAACACCCTCAACGACTTCTACTGTCGTTTTGACGAGCCATCAGGCAGCCTTCACACCTCCAACGACCCCAACAATAGAGGCACTTTGGACACTCATTCCCCCACCTCTCCCCCCTCCATAGAGCCATCACCACCTTCAAACTGTTCACCTGCAACACCCGCCCCCTCACCCCACACAAAAGAGGATTTCACACCACCTCCTCCGACCACAACTCTTCATATTCATGAAGCAGATGTGAGGAAGCAGTTTAAGAATCTGAATGCTCGGAAAGCTCCCGGCCCAGACGGTGTGTCTCCTGCCACCCTCAGACACTGTGCAAACGAGCTGGCCCCAGTGTTTTCTGGCATCTTCAACTCCTCACTGCAGGCATGTCATGTGCCTGCCTGCTTCAAGTCCTCTACCATAATCCCTGTCCCCAAGAAACCTAGGATCACTGGACTAAATGACTACAGACCCGTGGCTCTGACATCTGTGGTCATGAAGTCATTTGAGCGTCTAGTTCTCTCCCATCTCAAGACCCTCACGGCCCCCCTCCTGGACCCCCTGCAGTTTGCATACAGAGCCAACAGGTCTGTAGACGACGCCATCAACATGGCCCTACACTTCATCCTGCAGCATCTGGACTCCCCAGGAACCTACGCCAGGATCCTGTTTGTGGACTTCAGCTCTGCCTTCAACACCATCCTTCCAGACCATCTCCGAGACAAGCTTTCCCAGATGAATGTGCCTGATCCCATCTGCCGGTGGATCACTGACTTCCTGACGGACAGGAAGCAGCACGTGAGGCTGGGGAAGAATGTCTCGGACTCCCGGACCATCAGCACCGGCTCCCCTCAGGGCTGTGTTCTTTCTCCTCTGCTCTTCTCCCTGTACACCAACTGCTGCACCTCCACCCACCAGTCTGTCAAGCTAATCAAGTTCGCAGATGACACCACCGTCATTGGGCTCATCTCGGACGGGGATGAGTCTGCCTACAGGAGGGAGGTTGAACGTCTGGTGTCCTGGTGCAGCCACAACAACCTGGTGCTGAATGCCCAGAAGACAGTGGAGATTATTGTGGACTTCAGGAAGCACACAGCCCCACTCCCCCCCATCATCCTGACTGACACCCCCATCACCTCTGTGGACTCATTCCGCTTCCTGGGTACCACCATCACCCAGGACCTGAAGTGGGAGCCCACCATCACCTCCGTCATCAAGAAAGCCCAGCAGAGGATGTACTTCCTGAGGCAGCTGAAGAAATTCAACCTGCCAACACGGACGATGATGCAATTCTACACTGCAATCATCGAGTCCATCCTCACCTCCTCCATCACCGTGTGGTACGCTGGAGCCACTATCAGGGACAAACAGAGACTGCAGCGTGTTGTGCGCTCTGCTGAGAAGGTGATTGGCTGCAGACTCCCATCTCTGCAGGACCTGTACACCTCCAGGACACTGCGGCGTGCAGCTCGGATCTCAGCTGACCCTTCTCACCCTGGACACAGTCTGTTTGACCTGCTCCCCTCAGGCAGGAGGCTCCGGTCCATTCGCACCAGAACCTCTCGCCATAAGAACAGTTTCTTCCCCTCTGCTGTTGGACACATGAACAATAACCACATGACTGTCCCCGCCACTAACACATGACCCTACGCTGTGTCACTGCATCATTTCATGTCTGGCACTGATCACCACCTGCACTCATGTATATATCTTTCTACGTAGCACTCATAATTCTTATTCTCATGTATATATCTCATGTATATCTCATGCACATATCTTTCTTTCTACATAGCACTTTAATTCTTATTGTTTGCACTGAAGCACCGCAGCAATTTCCTAATGTTGTAAACCTCAACATCTGGCAATAAACCCATTCTGATTCTGATTCTGATTCTCGTTCAGTGGGTGTATCAGAGTATTACCCTTACAGTGTTGACACGTAAGCTGTGTAAACCCCTCACATTAATAATATGTTAACACCGCTCTATGAGCTCAAATAGCTGTTTGAAGGTTCATGTCTTGGTTAGATATCTGGATCAGGTGACCCTGAATCCTCCCTTAGCTATTCTGCAATAGGTGTAGGCTGCTGGAGGATTCCCATGATGCACTGAGTGTTTCTTCTTCAGACACCTTTCTCACTCACTATGTGTTAATAGACCGCTCTCCACTGAATCATGCTTGTTATTGATCTCTGTCTCTCTTCCACAGCATGTCTTCTATCCTGTCTTCCTTCTCTCACCCCAACCGGTTGCAGCAGATGGCCGCCCCTCCCTGAGCCTGGTTCTGCTGGAGGTTTCTTCCTGTTAAAAGGGAGTTTTTCCTTCCCATTGTTGCCAAAGTGCTTGCTCATTGTTGGGTTTTTCTCTCTATGTATGTATTGTAGGGTCTACCTTACAATATAAAGCGCCTTGAGGCGACTGTTGTGATTTGGCGCTGTATAAATAAAACTGAATTGAATTGAATTAGATATCTTGATGAGAGAATAATGAATAATTAATATTATGAAAGGTGTGGGGAAAAGGAGTTGGATTATCACCTCATAGACGTGGAACTGTGACTGGCTTCTGGACATTTCCCTGTAGCTTGTACTGAACTCTCCGATGAAATCGTGGCTGTAAGAACACACACAGAGTCACATTAGGCCATTGCTAAAAACAGGAAACACTGTAGTAAAGCTGTGTCAGGAAAAGTAAAAATAATAATAATGACAAGAGGAATGGTCCAAATGCCTGCTAGAGAATAACAGATTGGATCAATTTGTTTGTAGTGTGCATAATATTTGAAGTCTTCTTCAAGGAGCAGGACTATCACTGAGAAGCTCATTGGTTACTGTAGGCGTGGGTGTAGAAACCATTTATGTAATTTCACAGAGATAATCAGCAGAGTTGGAATTCAGGGTCAGATATTAATAGGAGCTCAGGGCAAAACGCCCTTGAAATGTCACAAACTGTGTATGAAATGAACAATGAAGGGGCAAACTGTGCCCCTGAGTACTGGGAATTCACTTGCTTCAAAAGATAAACACGATCTTTATTCCCTGCCTGACACCATGAAGGTAACCATTGAGAGACAGTTCAGAAAATATTAATAATTAATGTGTTGTATATTTGAAGTAGAAGGGAGTGTTGTCACGTGCAGGGCTCTGCTGAGATATTTTTCCGCAGTGTCTACTCTTTAACAGTGAAAAACAAGAGTGTGTATAAGGACATCCACTTTGGAGAGTGGTCTGTTAGCAAAATCCCAAAAGCACTTCCCTACTTTGCACATATGCTCTGATGTTATCAGGGCAGCTTTTTTGGATTTTAAGAACACACAATAACAGTCTCGCTGGTATCTCTCTTTTTAGAATGTAGTTTTAATACATTAAATAATGATACTGCATAAATTCATGGACCATTGCACCACACACTGTAGCTTTAACATGCAGGAAAGCATTGCTCTCTCACCCTCCATCTCTGTCCCAGTCGTACACCTCCACCTTAATGCTCCTGTGCAGAGAAACAAGTGGATTGAGTGAAATCCCATTAAGAAAAATCAATCAGCACCACAGATTTACTATTTGTCTGTTTATAGAGCTGGCCACTGGTCTGTGGAATGCACATGTCCTCAGCAAAGAGAGGAAGTTCTAGACAAACTAAAGAAGTTTCTACATCTCCTTTCTAAGACTACGGTCTGGTAAGCTTTAATGTTTAAATGTATCCAGGTTTAGGTTCCAAATCTTTAATCTGTAGCTGTCACCTTAGAAATAGACACCTGTACAAAGAGTGCACTCTGCAACAAAATAAAATTAAAATGTTAATTACAGCTCTGTGTTCTAACGATTTCTGAAGCATTTAACTGTAACAGTATTGCATTCTACTGTTATATTTTTATGCATGCTCTTTTATGGCACGGCAACTCTTTCATGGCATGCATTTTTAATTTCTCTCTGCTATTTGGGCTGATTGGGACCTGATGAATGTAAAAACAAAGAATTACCTGATTTATTTTTTTTTTAACCTGATTTTTGTTTCTGAAATTCATTTTAAATTTTGATAGAACAGTGGGAGTATAATGTCCTCGTACGAGGATATCAGGCACTTGTAGAGCAAAATTTAGTATTTTGGTCTAGACAACCCAAAATGTGATGTCCACATATGTGGATGCCAGGTCCTAGGAGGTTAAAAATAAATTATCCATGCAAAAACAAAGTTTGACACTCATATCTGTTGACTGTAGTCCTTTAAAACAATTGAAAGAATGGCTTATAGCTGTATCAGTCAGGACTTTCTGAAGATCCAAGTTGTCTAATTTTATTTCCGATTGGATCTTCATGTTAATGCTAACATGTCAGAACCTGGTCATTTCTGTAACTCTTCTATAGCATTTTCTTTAGTTTAACTCCTGGCCTGTCGCACTACCTGAGTTACACTGTACTAAAATTGTAAAAACCTGGGTAACTACAGTAAACTGTCATTAGCATGCATCATTTTTCTGCAAGCTAACAGTAAGGAAGCGCTTTACTTACTTACTACTTATTACTAAATAATTTTTAAAAGGATCTCAAAGGTATGGAAGCCCGTTTCTGCCACTAAATTTAAAAAAAAGTATCCATAACTTGATATGTTGAGTTATCTTTCTCAAAATTTTGAGTTATTTTCTGGAAATTTTGAGCTAATAACATATTAACTCAAAATGTCAAAAAAATTGACTCAAAATTTCGAGTTAGGGCTGCCAATCGGTAATCTACGTGATTGATGTTATTTCCTTGTTACCCGGAAGCTGAAGCCCTCAGCTACAAATGCTACAGCTAAGTTACCGGTATTACAGCCAGTCATGAACGCACAAATTGCTAATTATTTTCATCGTGGCTTCACAAATGATGGAATCTTTGTGTTATTAGCTGAATCACATGGCCTTGCTATCTACAAACGTACTCTCGAAAGCGCCAGTTTGTTGCGATCCAGTTTTGAGTGCGCATTCCACATAGATTACTGATTGGCAGCGCTAACTCGAAATTTTGAGTTACTTTTCTCAAAATTTTGAGTTAATAAATCAAAATTTCGAGTTATTAAGTCAAAATTGCGAGAAAGATAACTTGAAATTTTGAGATATGGATACTTTTTTAAAATTTAGTAGCAGAAACGGGCTTCCATACAAAGGAGCTCCTAAACATCGCCCAAACATCTAGTTTACCTAAGTCTTGTAAGTCTGTGCCTATTTAGTATTCAAAGGACAATAAAGAGCTAAAAACTTTAACTTTCAGACCAAAACAGAATTGGACACACAAAAAGGAATATTAGCATATACATGAGTTATCAGCCAAATTATTATTTTAAACAAAGTTATTAACCCAGAATTTCTCCATCTGTGCCGCAATAAGAACACAAACAAATCCAAAGATGTCTTGGCTTGACTCTGCTTAAAAATATGCTCACCTATATTCCTGTTCCTGTTGTGTATATTAATATTCTCTCCATTTAACTGTAAACATTCATGCATCCCCTTGTGTGTCCTACTATACCTGTCATAGTCACCATTACACAGCGCCCTGACGGGAATTTTAAAAGCCTGCCACACTGGATCCAGAGTATTCTTCACCACCTCTGTTTTGTGGCAGATGGTGTACCTGCGAGACATACAAAGTTAAAGAAAAAGACAAAACAAAAACAAAGCCCTCAGTGCTTCATCTCCTTATCATTGAGGGAGAGCTTCATTTAAAATGCGTTTCAGGAAGCTTGACCCTTAGCTGAAGAAACAGCTTCCAGTTTCTGTTTTATGAGGGATCAGGACTGGCTCTTTGTAACCACGGCTTGCTGCTGTTAAACCCTGCGGCGGAACATTTAGGCTGCATCAGTGAATACCCAGCTGCACTAAAAGAAAATGTGTTAAGTGCGAGACGCTGAAGTCGACTTGAATAAAAGCATCTTCAGGGCAAAGAAACTGCAACCTCCACACGCAGTTTTCACTTAACTCTGTCTTATCCATCCATCCTCTCTTTATGTTTCTCATGTCAACTCTGTGCTATTATTTCCGCTCACCTCTGCATCTACGGCTTCTGAATGGAAGGCATAAGTCACTCATACAACAGTAAGCATTATGTAACATCACACAGGCGGCTTAGCTCCTACTGTACGTCCTCCGTGTATAAGCTTTTAGAGCATTAACCGTCATGCTCGGAGTCTATATGTACTTCAGAAATTTTTGCATGTGTGTTTTTATGTGTATAATAGCTGAGTATGTAATCGCTGGATATCAATAAGAAGTCACTTGTCAACTTACGATCCGTCCTCGTTGCTGCGGTAAAACACAAGAAACGGATCTGATTTTCCGAAGAAATCCTTCTTATCCAGCTTGTTCCCACAAAACTGTAACATGACTGACTCCTAAAGAGGAAGAAAGGGACCAAAACAAACATGACACACTGCCTCAGAAGTGCTCTAAAGACATAAAATATGACCTGCTATTAATACAAAAAGTATTCATATTGGTCAATAGGACGGTGAAGACTTGTGCATGTGTGTTATATATATTTGTTTTGTGTTATTTTCCTTTTGATCCCATGGCTTTTTGTTTGGTGAATTGATTTAATTAATTGAATTGGTTGATTTTATTACACAGTCAACTGGCATCTCTGTCACTTTTATAATTAATTTATCTTTGTAGCAGTTTGCTGCAAAATGGTTCTTTGGTTTTAAAGGATTGACGCTAACACATGGGTCTGACTGTATGATGTTGTACAAAAATGTCAGCAAATAAAAGACTTGAGCCCAGAATATCAGAGAACTTCCCTTCGGAAATATCTGCTTTCTATATTAACTGAATGCTTGGGTGGACAGATTCACTACTGGGAGCACAAGATGATGCCTGCAGCACATTCAGGTTGCACATTTGCACTGTTGCAAGAAGGTCTGCTGTATCTCCCAAAACAGCCTCAAGAGTTTGGAAGAGATACTAGGAGATAGGCACAGGGAGCGCTGGACATGGCTGTACCATGCAGCAGGACCAGTGTCTGCTCTTTTGTGGGAGGAGAAACAGGAGAAGTACTGCCAGAGCCCTACAAAACGCCCTCCAGCAGACTACTCATGTGCATGTTTCTGGCTATATTGTCAGAAACAGACTACATGAGCATGGGATCAGGTCCCAGCATCATTTATTGTGCACACAGCTCAGCACCATTCAGGACAGAGCAAAGGTCTGTGGCCACCTGCAAAACCTGCAAAAGCATTCCAGTTTTAGGGGGGATTTCATTTCATTAGCATCAAAAGCAGGTGAATTAACCAACAATGGATTATGTGTCTCACAGAGGGAGAACACAGTTTCTCATTTATAGTTATTGTTAAATATATGAATATATTGACGACACAAGTAACTAGCCTTTCTAACTAAGATGGGGGTATTTGACATTAAATTAAATGCTTTTTTTTTATCCTTCCAACTCCATAGTGCAAAGTCGTGTGTAAAGCTTATGAATACGTGTATTCTATGTGTGAAACCAATATTAAAATGTTGGACAATTTTAGTTCGATCTGTGTGATTTTTACTTGAAGAAGACAAAATAACCAGAGAATACAGATAAATAAAGCACAGCATCTCAAAGTCCGAAAAGTCCACTTCAAAATGGCCAACAGGTGAACCAAACAGACTCTTACCCTGCAGTTGCTCACTTCTTCTGCTCTCACTATGATAGTGCCACATTTCTTTCCTGGGATTCCACTAGAAAAAAGAAAAACAAAACAGGAAATTGACCGCATTGATTCCAGTGTAAATGCTTTAAATGTAATCTATTTTACACTGTATATGTCTGTTCTATTACTGCATGCATACTATATTTAGTGCTTCACAGTATTATTTGTCATCTTAGTTTTTTTTCTTAGTATATCTATACTACTCATTACATTTTAAACTGCATTTTGTCATTCTAATCTGAAATTGTGAATTCTTGGTTGTTCATCTTCCTGTGGCATTTCTTTTCACCACAGATTGGGGTTTTGGGCAAATATTTATGATAAGAATATTTAAGGTTGATCAGGAGTTTCAGCAAAATGCTGAAAATGAGAGAATTTCAGGAGACGCTGCATCTAATTTCTCCTCTTCATGTTTTCTCTTGCAGTCACTGCCTGATTGCATTTGTAAATATCAATTAATGCTGAATGAAAACCTTCAGAAAAGAACATCAAAGTAATGCAAACCACATCCAGTGACATTTCAGCTGAAATGTTTGTTTGCATCCTGAGCAGGCGAAGCGTAATATTCAGCCAATAAAGCCAAGGGAGGCTGACCACTAAAAATAGACAAAATGAATGCCACAGACCCCGGGCCTGCTCCAGGGTAAGGAAGGGTAGAGATCATTTATTTTGGCTAAGTAATGTCCAGTAATGCCAGAAAGCGCCTTAAACAAATAAGAAAATTGAGAAATTTATGGCTGATCTAAGCAAGTTTTTGACAATTTCTCCATCGCCTGAGATTCACAGGCATCTTTGGATGAACAGGGAAGCTTCAGTGAAATGAAGCCACTGTACATGGAGAGATTGCTCAGTAAGGGGCCAGATGGAAGAAATGGTGAGACAAAGAACAAAAAAGAGATGGACAGAGCCACAGAGAGAAACAGTGGAAGAACACAGTGCATAAATCATGGAGTACAAAAAACTGTAGAGGAAGCCTGACACCATCAGTGCGTGACATCACAAGTGTCACTGAAATGGAATTTTAGTCTGTGATCCCCTTCAGTGCTCACAGTCAGTATCTTACACGTGTGTAAATTAGCCTCAATCTTATGTTCTTTACTGATAAAGCTATATGCTATAAAGCAACTACACCTTCACTCCTAAAAAACTGATTCAATCTTGATGAAACTGGCACATAAATTACCCAGGGTATGTAGCATCAATATGGTGATTGACTCAACATTTACTTTGAATAAAAAGTGCAGGTTTTTTTCTGTGTATTTGTATATAGAAGCTGCAAAATCGAGGCTGTTTAGTGAACATGTGCTGTTTTTACAAACTTAAGTACACAAAGATTCAAAATGAGCTAATATTTTTCTTAAAATGGTACATGTTCTGGTTGTCACTAAGCAAATGACCCATATGCTGTGAGGGTATTGCAGAGAGCTGGGTTTGTATCCTCCCCGGGCCATTTTCTCTCCATCTTCCACTTGCTCTCTCTCCCAGCTTTCCTTTTGCACTCTCAACTCTCCTATCATAATAAAGGCTAAGAATTCCCCAAAAATACTTCTTAAAAATTGTGCATTTTCTCACTTCTGTTCTGTTATTAATAAAATATGGATTTATGAAATTTGCAGTTTACACAGTATTCCATTTTTGGAATTGGCTTTCCAAAACATCTGTGCTGAGCTTTTTCAATGATTACATTTATGTTAGCTTTAATTACCAAGTATCTGGATCTGTGCCATACACCAATACAGTTGCTGGATGTGCCTTGTGTTACGTTCACCTAAAAGGGGTCTAGGCGATGAGGGGGGGAAGTAACAAAATGTGTCCGGGTCAGAAAAAGGAGACAGAGGCAAAATGGATAAATTAAAGAGTTTCATTAAAGTTTCTATTAATATTCAGCTAAAAGAGACGGACAAGCCACTTTCACCATTTAAGGAAAAACAAAACTCAAGCATTGGTCAATAAAGTAAAACGTAAGTCAAAAAGAGAGAGCAGCTCACTCGCTGTAACCATTCACATGGCACTCTGGCCCAGAGCTCACCTGTCCCTGAGCTTAAATCCCTTTAATTACTGATGTGAGTCAGCTGTGTAAAAGAGAAAGGGTGGCACCTCGGGCAGAAGAGATTGAAGGACACGCCCACACAGGCACCTTCAGGAGGAGGCCCTGCTAGGGCCGTAACACCTTGCTAACAAAGTAAGCTAACTTCAGCCGATAACTTTACATTCTCATCCAAATTTTGTCACTTTTGGCATCCAGAAGTCCAGATGACAACAAATAAAATGCCACATTCAAGGGTTCAAAGAGGTAGTCCAAAAAAATAGTCCATCATCCATATACAGTCTATGGTTTACAGTTGTTCTTCTATTTTTGTTGTTGTTGCTGCTTTATTTTTATTTGTATGATCCAGAGCCACTCGACTGAGCAGGAGTGAAATGCTTTCAACTTGGGAAGGAGCACAAACAAAGTAACACACCCACACATACACACACACACACAGCTGCCCAGACTTGCAAATATCAATTGCAGAATAATGACGAATATCTAAAAATATCTTCACAAATCCTAAAAAAGTTACAAATAAAACATGTAGGTGCTAGAAAGAAAGCACAAAGACACAAATAAACACACACAATCACAAATCTAAAAGACAGTGAATGACTACGGGCAGAGATGATTACATAACTTAGTGACAGCAACACATTCTTACATCATATTTCTTGTGTATCATTCTTTAGGAAACCCATTCAGTTCCAACCGCTCGTTGATTCTGACACACACAGACACACACTCACTGACAGAGAGAGACACACACTAATGGATGTAGATGCCAGTATGGCCACTTACTTTCAGCTCACTCAATTTCTCCCTTTCGCTCACTCTAACACACACATATGCACACACAAAAAGGACACCCACTGGAGGACGTGGGGATCAGACCATGGTTGGACAGCTGATGGCTCACTGTCTTTGGTGGAAAATTAAAACAAGACGAACAGGTTCTTTAGTTCTGCTCTGTGGGTTGAAGCTGCAATAATATCAGGATGCAGCTAACAACCAAAAAGAAGTCTGAAGACCTCTTGGAGAATTTACAAGAAAGCTTTCCAAGGAAACTTTGGTCCATGATTTATGAGGAGCCTTCGTGCAGTAAACAAAACTCTCACTTCTGTGTAATTTTAAATTGGGCTGTATTCGTGCAGTCGCCTTGTTTATATTTAAAGTATTATTAATGAAATATTTTTAAAGAACCTTGAACTGTTTTAGATTTTCTAAATACCCATGAAGCATTCAAAACTCATGAGAATATATTAGCAAATGTCTGTACTTTTGACTTCCCCATTTAAGTTAAGACTTACATCTGGATACAAATCTGGATAGCCGATCAACTCCATCTAAAGGTCTGACAATCCACTGCCATGGTTTTTTAAAGTGTGCCCGTGGAGTTGAAATTGTCGCAGACTAAAACGCATTCTGTGCATCACTGAAGTCAATTTGATTATTGTATTTTGTTCTTCGTGAAAAAAAAAATTAAACTTCTTTCTGGATGTTAGCTGCCTTCTGTTCCATTTATTCTGTTAAGACGATCCTACGTTGATGTCCAAGATCCGGGGAGGCCCAATATGAATGATAGTGTTCCATTATGCACTTTTCTACCCAAGTATGGTTTTTACTGGATTGGCAGAGTGTGATAGTAGATGAGCTCCTCAACAGAGCTGGATAAATTGCAGCCTCAAACCATGACAGAGCCTCCACCGTGTTTTACAAATGGCTATGGATACTCACCGTTGTACCTCTCTCCTAACCTTTGCCCTACATACTGATAAATTATTTGTATTTGAACCAAGAAATTGCTGGACTTGCTCTTCTTGTCACTAAACAGTGAAACAATATACAAGTACATTTAGAAAAGAAAATAAGAGAGAAAAAAATACTATGCAAATTACATACAAAAAACCCCGTTCTGATTAATTTACATATTGAAAGGGAGTGGGAAGAAGTACACACTTATTTAATCCCACCCCTTTGCCATAAATTATCAGTTAATATTTAGTCAGCTTCCTTACTGATATAATTTGTAATAAAAATAGCGAACAGATTTCTGATATACTTTATACTATAATATCACATCATGAGTTTTTTGTTTGTTTGTTTTTAAATAGAGACATTCACTTAATTTCAATATTTTCCTTGTCTTTATCGTTCGAGAAGATCATATTTTTATAACTCTTTTTGAACAGTTTTATGTTTGGACATTGCTTTAATTCCATATTCAGCCTGTTCCATAGTTTCACTCCATGAACAGAAACACAAAAGCCTTTTCTTGTAGTACGTACCTTCATTGTTTTGAAGTTACAAAAACCCCTTAAATTATAACTTCCTTCTTTCAAAAAAAAAACATACTCTGAATATTACCTGGCAGTTCTTTATTTTTTGCTTTGAATAGAATTTGTGCTGTTTGGAATTTCACTATATCGTCAATTTTCAATATTTCAGACTGCAAAAATAGTGAGTTTGTATGTTCCCTATAACCTGCATTGTGGATGATTCGAATTGCTTTTTTTTTTTAAGAGTAAAAAGTGAATGTAATGTGGTTTTATAGTTATTGCCCCAGACCTCTGCACAATAGCTTAAGTATGGTGAAACCAGTGAACAGTAGAGAATATGAAGTGATGTTCTGTCGAATACCTGTTTTGCCTTGTTTAGTACTGCAATGCTTCGTGATACTTTGGAATGAATATATCTTACGTGAGCTCTCCAGTTAAGTTTTTCATCTATTATTACCCCCAGAAATTTATTTTCACTGACTATTTCAATATCAACACCATTTATTTGAATCTTTGCATTTGTATTTAAACTACTATTTCCAAATAACATAAGTTTAGATTTATTCAAATTTAATGATAATTTATTTTTATCAAGCCAGAACTTCACTTTACTTATTTCATTAGTCATATCCTCCAATAAATTCTGCAGATCATCACCAGAGCAAAAAATGTTTGTATCGTCAGCAAAGAGAACCATTTTTAATACTTTGGACACTTTATATTATGTGATTAATAATAATATAAATACCTCAAGTAGCTAAAACCTTTGCATAGTTCTGTATCTTCCAAAGTTGTTTTCACCTGTAATTTGAACCAATTCACAGGTTTGATCAGTTGTGAACAAATTTATGCCTATGAGATAAATAAACCTGAATCTGCTGATCTACTGGTGAATAATGAATCCTACTACAACTAGTACGATTAAAAAGCTGGGAACCTTGACAATTAGTCATTACTTCAAAATACAATGTTTTCAAACCAGACTTGTTAGTACTTTTTGAAATTGATGATTGAATTGTGATTGTGTAATGTCAAACCTTGTGTGATGATAATTGTAATTCTGTTCAGTATGGAAGGCATGTTGGCAGTTAGGCTAACAGCTCGGTTCTTCCTCTGAATGTACTACTCCACTGTTTATGTTTATTTTTGTCAGTACTAGCTAATACTGGAGAGAAACTGTCAAAAATGCTAGCAGGGGACAGACTTCCTGTGCACTAGAGGATGCTTCCAAGCTAACATAAACACCCCATCGAGCGTAAATCTGACATGAACTGCTACAGGTCTAATCACTGCTTTTTTTCCTGCTATAATTAGCAACCGAGAAGATGAAATCACAGATTCATTCATTTTAAAATATCTCTGATGAGATTCTTTAAGTCTTAAGTTCAGTTAAGGCTTCTACAAAAAGGAGGTGTGAGCTCATCACTGACACATTCACTTTGGGTGAACTGTCCTTTTTCAATATTTGATTTTTACCATCTCAGCATGTTTGCAGTCTGTCATTAGCTCTACTGCTGTTAAAGTGTTCATCTCATTTGGCTGTTGGAGGCAGCGTAGGCTTTCATCAACATCATTACTCATTTTCATGCCGCTGCTTCACTTCGAAGACAAACAATGGCAATCTTAAAATCACATGCTGCTTTTCAGTTCACGCCTACATGATCTAAAATTTTAACAGCTTCTTTGAGCTACCTATTGACTCCCAGATTAGAGTAATGTAATACAAATATTTTTGCCCATCACTTTAAAATGGCAAAAATCATATTCCAAGAGTGTGCTGACTGTTGGTCATTGTGCGTGCATTGTGTGGTGTGTGCCACTTACGTCAAAGGTTTTTCTAAGCGGCTTCCCAGGGAGCCGACAATTTCACCCAGTGTGCAGAAGGCCTGGCCCAGGAAGTCCTGCATTAAACAAGGGAAAAGAAGGTTTATGAGTTAAAGAGGAACATTCATTACAATTTTCTTTATACATCTTTTGCATTTGTTCCTTTTCCTAAATCTGTCCTTAAAGACGGTTTAATATTAATTCAAGACATTTAATTATTAATTTGTGATTTTATAGGCTAAAATACAACATATTCTCTTATATTTTTTAGCTTGCAAAATCCAGTGATTTCAGTCTTTATTATAGGATTTTGTACCATTTTACCCTGCCACTTATCATTGCAATATCTTTTTCAGCTGCAACAAACAAGGCTGAGCCGATTATGTGACTGGCTGTGGCTTCAGCATGACTGAACAAACAGCCATCATACAGAGATACCACACAGCAGCGCCACGTGGAAAACAGAAAACAAAAAGCTATAGGTAAAACAAAATAATTAAGTAACAAAGTAAACAAAGTTGCATTTGCACCTGCATTGGAAATATCTCATTTGAAGCTGTTTCTCCAGCAGATTTAAAGTGAAGGGTAAAAAGAAACACATCACTCAAATTAAATGTCACATTCCCTTCTCCATCCACATTTATTTTGCACACTGACATCTAAGCCCACCGTGCAAAGAGACTAGTGTCCTTGTTGATCACTGCAGGGTGACCACATGAGAGGAGTCAGTGTAGAGATGAGGAGCCCTTGGCCAGCAAAACAGAGAATTCTTGCATAAAAAGTGGACTGCTCATGCACTGATACTAAGTCCTCCCCTACGAGACTGAGAATGCACGCGTATAAAAGTGCTTGACAGATGAGCCGTGTTGAGTCCAGTGGGCAGAAAGCTGCTCCAAAGATATATTATACTGATATATATCAGTATATTTCTCCCCCAGCCGAGGTCTCAAAACAAAAAGGGATGACAAAAACACTCTGGCCTTTCCTTAACATGTGTGCTACTAGCGAGGAGCCCTAGCCTGCTGCACCATTGAAAGTCTAAGGCTAGGAGTTGTGGTGCTATAGATTCACTGTACAGAGAGAAAAGGTTTGAGGGGTTTCTCTAATAAAAAAAAATTATATATATATTTTTTTTTTACTGTACTTCCAAACCCCTTATAGTCCCACGTGTGGGATTATACCAAGGCCCAGTGAAACAGTGGGCAGCTACCAATCCAGCGCCCGGGGAGCAGTTTGTAGTGACGTTCCTTCTTACTGATGTTGCTGTCATTCGGTCTCACTACATCTATCACTACGGCGGTCTTCCTCTGCTTGTCCATCACCACTATGTCCGGTTGGTTAGCCACCACCATTTTGCATGTCTGTATCTGGAAGTCCCACAAGGTCTTAGTTTGGTCACTCTTGACCACCCTACGGGGGGGATCTCCCATTTTGAACTCTGGACTTCCAGGCCATACTCGGCACAGATGTTCCTTATACAGGGAGTGCAGAATTATTAGGCAAATGAGTATTCTGTCCACATCATCCTCTTCATGCATGTTGTCTTACTCCAAGCTGTATAGGCTCGAAAGCCTACTACCAATTAAGCATATTAGGTGATGTGCATCTCTGTAATGAGAAGGGGTGTGGTCTAATGACATCAACACCCTATATCAGGTGTGCATAATTATTAGGCAACGTCCTTTCCTTTGGCAAAATGGGTCAAAAGAAGGACTTGACAGACTCAGAAAAGTCAAAAATAGTGAGATATCTTGCAGAGGGATGCAGCAGTCTCAAAATTGCAAAGCTTCTGAAGCGTGATCATCGAACAATCAAGCGTTTCATTCAAAATAGTCAACAGGGTCGCAAGAAGCGTGTGGAAAAACCAAGGCGCAAAATAACTGCCCATGAACTGAGAAAAGTCAAGCGTGCAGCTGCCAAGATGCCACTTGCCACCAGTTTGGCCATATTTCAGAGCTGCAACATCACTGGAGTGCCCAAAAGCACAAGGTGTGCAATACTCAGAGACATGGCCAAGGTAAGAAAGGCTGAAAGACGACCACCACTGAACAAGACACACAAGCTGAAACGTCAAGACTGGGCCAAGAAATATCTCAAGACTGGTTTTTCTAAGGTTTTATGGACTGATGAAATGAGAGTGAGTCTTGATGGGCCAGATGGATGGGCCCGTGGCTGGATTGGTAAAGGGCAGAGAGCTCCAGTCCGACTCAGACGCCAGCAAGGTGGAGGTGGAGTACTGGTTTGGGCTGGTATCATCAAAGATGAGCTTGTGGGGCCTTTTCGGGTTGAGGATGGAGTCAAGCTCAACTCCCAGTCCTACTGCCAGTTTCTGGAAGACACCTTCTTCAAGCAGTGGTACAGGAAGAAGTCTGCATCCTTCAAGAAAAACATGATTTTCATGCAGGACAATGCTCCATCACACGCGTCCAAGTACTCCACAGCGTGGCTGGCAAGAAAGGGTATAAAAGAAGAAAAACTAATGACATGGCCACCTTGTTCACCTGATCTGAACCCCATTGAGAGCCTGTGGTCCATCATCAAATGTGAGATTTACAAGGAGGGAAAACAGTACACCTCTCTGAACAGTGTCTGGGAGGCTGTGGTTGCTGCTGCACGCAATGTTGATGGTGAACAGATCAAAACACTGACAGAATCCATGGATGGCAGGCTTTTGAGTGTCCTTGCAAAGAAAGGTGGCTATATTGGTCGCTGATTTGTTTTTGTTTTGTTTTTGAATGTCAGAAATGTATATTTGTGAATGTGGAGATGTTATATTGGTTTCACTGGTAAAAATAAATAATTGAAATGGGTATATATTTGTTTTTTGTTAAGTTGCCTAATAATTATGCACAGTAATAGTCACCTGCACACACAGATATCCCCCTAAAATAGCTAAAACTAAAAACAAACTAAAAACTACTTCCAAAAACATTCAGCTTTGATATTAATGAGTTTTTTGG
This sequence comes from Diplotaxodon limnothrissa, assembly GCF_057381915.1. Lineage (NCBI taxonomy): Eukaryota > Metazoa > Chordata > Actinopteri > Cichliformes > Cichlidae > Diplotaxodon > Diplotaxodon limnothrissa. The sequence continues at coordinate 23,987,257 of NC_140602.1, forward strand.
GTTCATTGAGAACATGGTTGTTGTTCAATAATAAAATTATTCCTCAAAAACGTTTTTGTTGTTGTTGCCTGCAGTCAGGAATGAATCATTCCCAAGTTACACGGCTATAGGCTCAGGCTGTTGGGGGGACTTCCCATGAGCATTACTTGTCATCTTCCCATGTATATGTCGCTACTTCATGTCATTAATTTAGTCTTTTTCTTCCATAGTTGTTTTGTCCTTGGTCACTGTACTCTTCTTTTGACTTCCCCCTCAGTTCCAATTGTTTGTAGTAGATGCCTGTCCTCCTTGTATCCTGGGGCTGCTGGAGGTGTCTTCCTGTTGAACAGGAGTTCTTCCTTCTCAACATTACCAAGTACTTGTTCATAAAAAATCTGATCATTAAAGATTCCTCTCTCAGTACCTTTCTCAAAACAACTGTTGTTGTAAATTGGTGCTATATAAATACAACTTCCTGTGCCTGCGTGGGTTTCCTCCAAGTACGCAATAGTCCTCCCACATCCCTAAGAGATGTTTGTTAGGTTAAATGATGATTTGAGCCGTAGGTGTGATTATGATTACTTTCTATCTCTGTCTGGTCTGTGATGGACTGGCAGGCTATCCAGAGTGAACACAGATTCTGCTAGAATAGACTTCATCCATCCATCTAAAGAGAGTGGATGGATATTACTGATCCAATTAGAATTTTGGCAGAATTGTATATACAATATGTACATATCATATGCACAATCTCACACATTACAAGAAATTGTTTTAATATGGACTAAAAATTTAGCTTGAATAATATGAAAAATATGTTGAACAAAACAAAAATACACATAAAATATTAAAATCCTAAGTCTTCAGAAAACTATAAGAGGTGTGTCATCAGCACCAAACAACACCAAAGGTAGAACAGAACTTTGTTTGAAGGACCCTTGGGCTTTAAGCCTGTTGCACTCAGTAGGTATTTCTTGCATCACACTTGTGAACAGTCTAATAAAGGAAATGCCACTATTCTTTTAAAAGCTGTTAAACAAATAACAAGATGTGATGTGCTTTTCTAACCACAAGACATTTAATAAAGGGAATAAAAGCTCCAGTAAAATCCAGCCGTCTCTCAAGCAGTCATGAGGGAACACCAGCCAGTTAATTTAATTACTGCCTGCAAACAAAAAAGCAATTTCTCCGCCTGGATTCATTTGCTTATCATCGAGTGCTGAATAAAGACTTTGTAATGAGACCGCTGTTTGTGAGAAGCACTGGTGTATTTTTCCACAAAAAAACATGAGTTGAATAACTGTGCGTGGTGACAAGCAGCGCTTAGGAAGAACGTCATACCCTAGCCTTACATCCAACTTTACTGTATGTCCCCTTTCTGAACTGTTTTTCCTGCAGCTTTAAGTACTAAAGGTATGTGAACCATATGGCACGGGGGAAAACATCTGTTTTGATTGGAGAAGGGAGGCATCCTCTAAGGGTGCCACTGAAGCTGCCAAAAAAGATACTGTACTTGTGTGCGTTTGCATTTTTTCTTCATTTTTAGCCACACGACTAGGAATGAACTGGACAATGGAGCCATCACTGTGTGCCAGATCTCCTATCCCACACATCCACAATGACGACAGGACGCATCCAAGCGTCCTCAGCCTTCATGCTTAGAGTGAATTGCAGCACTCACATTGCTCACTGCTCACAGAGGAAGCCTCGGGGCACGCTGAGGTTGGGGCTGAGGAAAAGAGCTCCGCCAGCAGTTGGCAGTGAGGTCGAAACTGGGTAATAGGAAATGGGGCTGGGTGTTGAGGTGAAGAGAGAGTTTTATACTGAACTAGTGCTGCTCAAACCTCTGTTTGAACTGAAAGGGAATGTTGTAGCTTTAAGCCAGGGATATATCAAATTTCAGAAAAGCAGAATCCTTAATCAGCAGCAGCATGACAAAACAAAACCAGAAATAACAAAGCTGATCAGAAGCTGTGTCTGATATTTATGCGTTTTATTTGATCATTTTGTTGAGCTTTTTCTATTTCCTGGAGTTGCTGTCTAATGCCCAGGACAGTGTTTTTCTCCAAATTTAATCTCTTTGTTATATTAATAAACCACCTTTTGATAAAGATGACATGTTCAACATATTAAATTAGAAACAAAACAATGGAACCTACATGAATGAGAACTTTAAGATATATAGCCTCTGTAGCATTGCTGCCTAAGTTTAGGGGTCAGCGCAAATTGATTGATAACTATCCATTTAAACTAGTCCTCAAAGAAAGTGTAAGTTCCATAAGTACTATCACAAGAAAGACAAACAACATGTATTTATTTGAAGTTAAGGCCACACTAACTCATATGAGTTGTGGCCAAAATGTTCTGGAAATCAGTCCATAAAATAATAAAAAAGCAATACCTCATTTCAATTTGTCCAATCTCCCCTTCAGGCTCCTCTTTGTTAAATGGCCGGTATTTAACTCATATTTACTTAGTCCCTATGGACCCCAAAGCGCTTTACACTACATTCAGTCATCCACCCACTGGTGATGGCAAGCTACATTGTAGCCAGAGCTGCCCTGGGGCGCCCTGACAGAGGCGAGGCTGCCGGACACTGGCGCCACCGGGCCCTCTGACCACCACCCACAATGGGTAGGCAATGGGTGAAGTGTCTTGCCCAAGGACACAACGATCGAGACTATCAGAGCCGGGGTTCGAACCGGCAACCTTCCGATTACAAGACGAACGGCCAACTCTTGAGCCACGATCGCCTCACATGTTAGCATGTCTGGCATTTATATTTTGTTTCCGTGCAATAGATCTCATTGCATGGCTCATTCATTTTACCTCTGCTCTGATTCTCTTTACATTTGTGAAAACAAATGTGTGCTCACAATCAAACACCTGACTGATGTGCTGCCTTCAGGGACCGTCTGTTTTTATTAAGCACTGCGGTCAATTCCCAGATGTGTCAAAACACAGCTTCCAAAAAGCTATTTCAAATTATCAGCTGAACTGAACGTGGTCTGGAAAATGCACAAGATGACTTTAACGGCAAGACTGGTAAAATATAAATTCGTATTTAACTTTCAGGAACTTTTCGATCGCTTTGCATTTAACTTGTGCTAGAAAACCCAAAGTATCAAAAAAGTATTATTTTAATGTGGATTGCACAACACTGGTCACTATATTCTTCATTTCCAGTTAATACTTGTACAGCTGCTGTTATTGTGTGTATATATATATTTATTTATTTATATTTCTTCATACATTCTTATATAGTTCTATACTGTGTATTGTGTATTTTGTTGTACAGTTATTTTATTTTCAACTTTAATTTATATATTTTATCTTATTCTTTCACAGTTAAATTTACCCTTCATTCTAATTTGTGTTGTACAGTTATTTCATTTTTAACCTTAATTTTTTTTATATTTTATTCCTTCCTAGTTAAATTTACCCTTTTTAATTTTTCATATTTATTTCCTATCTTATTCATAGCCTTTTCCTTTTTTTTTCTTTAGGTCACGAGCAGTTGTCTAAGCATTTCACTGCATATCGTACTGTGTATGACTGTGTACGTGACAAATAAAATTTGAATTTGATTTGAATTTGAATTAAAAGAAAGAGTATATGCAAAGTAGCAGATGCACCCATAATTCAGTGCCCTGATTTATCTCTAATCAGCTGATATTTTTTGTTTTTCTTTGTTTTTTAAACATGAACAGCATCTATGAGGTGTGAGGTCTTGGTGACCTACAGACATAAGGAAACACTTTAAACCTCAGCCCTTGGTTGTTGTGTGGCTCTCAGCCTTTATTCTGGCCTTCAGTAAATGGAACAAAGTTCAGTCAGACTGAGATCATTTACTTGACTTGGTCAGTAAAGAATAGTCCACCTTGTCACCCTGAAAAGCTCTTTGGTTGCTTTGCATGTGTGTTTATGATCACTACTTTTACCCCCAACATTCAGATTCAAATCAGGCTGCTATTGTTCTGGAAGGTTAACTGTGGCTGTATAAAATTTAAATGAATGCATGGCTGATTGTTGAACAGCTGAGGTGAAAGAGACACTCACATGTCTGGAGAGGTTGTCACTCTTGCAGTCTAAATCATACCTGCAGAGAAAAAGAAAAAAGATTAAATATCCGAACATGGACAGTGGCAGCACAAACTGACTGACAGATATGTGACTGAAAGGGGACCGTAGTGTCATTTTTTTTGCCTTCATTATCTAGAGGCATTAATGCAAGGTACAGCAGTTCTCACTAATCACTGTAAAGAAGCTATTCATGCTTAACACAGGTTTTGTGATGGCGGGACCAAAAGCTTCACTAAAACGATTTCATGCATGTGGGTACATAATTACCAGGCTCAGTACTTTTAAGTCAGGTGAAGGCTTCAGCAATTTTACCACCCAAATTTTCCAGCTTTCAATTATGACGGTTTAATAGCTTTTGGTTTGTAGTCAGTATGTATCTACAATGCCAATTAGATTATTTTAAAAACTGCATAAAATATATTTCAAAAAGAAAGAAATAACACAGAGAAATATTCAGGGAATCAACCAGAGTCAGCATGCTACGTATTGTATTCAATAAACACCACATTTATAAAACTTCATATAACTATCATCTATAGTATTTATATTATATATGCATATGCACATACATGCACCTGCACACAGTCAGACATACACAAACACACCCGTCACAGATTAATGGATCTCAGTGGTCCATTCTTACACTCATAATGAGTAATATAGTGATTAGGTGCTTAAATGCTTTTGGAGGATTTTTGCATCTGGGAATATTGTTAACTTTAAAGCACAACAAGGCCCCGCATTGCCTCAAGGTTTAGCTGTTCTATTTCAGCTAAATCGCAAATCCACTGACTGAAGCAATAAGAAACTCCAATGAGATTTTACTCGAGACATGTACTCTCGAGTAGAGTCTGGGTAGGTCTGGAACCAGCCAGAGAGGCACCAGTCCTGCAGTTTTTGTTGCTGCATCAGGTTATTGTACATGTATTAACATGATGAGCGTGTCACTCTAGGTTTGTCATTTTTCATACAGATGTATTTCAACCCAAACTATAGTCTTAACCTATAAGCAAGTGCATCTAAGTGCCTAAACCCAACCACACAATTTATTTAGTGTCTAAATCTAAATAACAAGTAAAAATGAAATTAAAAATTAGGTCAAAATTAAACAACTTGAACCAGGTTAAAATTTAATGAGATTTAATGACCTCTCAATATTCCTCTCAAAGTTTTTAACTACGGTACATATTACTACTAGTGTTGAGGGTTTTTTTTACCTGCCTGTTTGCAACTGTGCTATTTGAAATTGTGTACCAATTAGAAGAGCAGTAATATAGTAGTTTTTATAGTAATTTTCAGTATTGATTTAGTATCTGAGCATCATTTTGTTTGACAGCCCTTCACGCAAGTGACAGGAAACCCCACGGGGTAGACCTGCAACCTACTTGCAGGTCGGGGGACACTCTACTTAGCCTGCTGCTACCACCACCATACTTCAGCAGTATATGATGGATGGATGGAGTGCTCTTGGCACCCAGTATTGTTGTAGCTAGTCTGTCAGTGCACCAACACCAAACAAGATCTCATGTATGGTAAGAGAATGCATTGGATGCACAAGTCCCCTGGACTTTGGTAATACCTGAGAGGATGCTAACACCAGATGACAAAAACATTAACAGAGCGATTGTGACACTGCCTGTAGCACTATAAGCAACAATTCATTTTTACAGTCTGTCCAAACTGAAAATGATATAAGGTGATGTACAATCACTAAATATTCATTCTTCCCTTAATCTATAATGAGTTGTCTGGATAAATCAGTATCCCACCAGGGGCAATCTGATAACAAACTTTTTGACTCAATGGAAAAATTGGACCAATAATTTTTTGTTTTGTTTTGTTTTGTTTTTTAGCTGGATATTTGGTTGTGTTACACTAGTGGGTAGGAAATGTGGCCTTGAGCCATTAACCTGAAACAGAGCCCTGAAGCTTCGTTCTAACTCCCTCAGTTTTCACTTTTTATTCAGACCCAAAAGACACCGACTCAAATGTAATCACTTTAGGCAGCTTAACAAGCTTCACTTGGCTCCTTCTGATGCTGTTGAAGGTTTTACTAAAAACTAACAGGCTTTCTCTTGAGGCATGCAGTGTTAATTTTCTGGTGCCCACCGAGCTTACAGTTGTCAAATGAAAAAATAAATGTGGCAGATCTTGCAGATTTATGACTTCCATCTGTGATTGCCGCTTCCCAACAAACGCTCGTAAAGGTCAATCAATGGTCAATGATCAATGGTAACTTTATTGTCCCTGATGGGAAATTGATTCGCAGTATGTCAAAACAAACAACAAACATACAACCAACACATCACGTACACTCATTAAAAAAAAAATACTATAATATAATATAAGCCTGATAAAACAACCTAGATATTCCATCGAAAAAAGTGCAATGTGCAATGGCAACAACACTTACAATTTAGTGTTGTTAATTAAGATAATAGCACTAGGTACAAACGACAATTTGTGTCGCTTTGTCTTCACTGCAGTCATTTTATAACGACGACCTGATGGAAGCAGTTGAAAATCGTTAAAGAGAGGATGATCTGAACACAACAGGACAGAGGTTGCCTTCCTCAGCACCTGCCTGTTATAAAAGTCCACAAGCTGGACCTGAGACCTCCCTGAAATCTTGCCCGCCACTTTAACCAGATTGTTAAGTCTGGTCTTATTATCCATGGACATACTACCGTACCAAGCAATGATACAGAAAGTTAAAACAGATTCAATAAAACTTTTATAAAAGAGAGTCATCATTTCAGATGAAACATTAAAACCTCTCAACCTCCTTAAAAAGTACAGTCTTTGTTGGGCCTTTTTCACTGTAGCAGCAAGATGTGACTCAAAGGACAGGGTCTTATCAAGAACAACCCCCAAGTACTTGTAACTATCCACCATTGAAATGGTGGATAGTTCAAGGATTCAGAAATGAGCAATTCCTGTATTTGCCCATCCTAACATTGGTCCAAAACCAAACGCAGCAGCTATGTTGTGCATGCCATCTAATCTACTTGGCTCCCCACAGAGCAATTTATCCACCTTTATTTATTTCCTGCACCACGAAACCTCCTTCGGTGTGTCAGGTGTGTGTCAATATGCGAGTGCGGTGTATGTGCAGCAGTGTGCAGCCGAGTGTGTAAATGGAAGAGCCTGAGCGTTTCTTTCTACAGACAGCATGCCATGTACGATAAGGCGCCTGCTGACAAAACGGGGAGATGCCGTGTGTCACTACAGGATGTGGAAGCGAGCTCGAGTACAGTGCCATTACTAATATATTTCCATAAGCGCAAGGAAGACACGCTACTGTTACGCAACACGCTGCCAGCAAAATGCACAGGTGCGCTTCATGTTCTATTCGCCCCTTGCCTCTGTCACTCCCAAAGGTTCATAAATGACTCATTTAATTTTATTTAATTATAAGAGACCCAAAGAGAGCAAGAGATAAAAAAAGAGAGGGAGCACGAGAGGGAGAGCGGGGGAAAAAAAGATGTATGTATGATGATTTGGCGGCACATGTTCACCCGCACATACACACGAACACACACAAGAGTGCTAGAGTAGATGTCCCATGGCGTCTTGTGAGTGCACATTTGCTGTGTATGACTGGACGTTCGTGCGTGAATGTTTATGTAGATGACGTCACTCTGCATCGGCACTGGGCCAGACAGGATTTCTCTCGGTCCTGCGCTGTCTGTCTTTGGGAGTGGGGGGTTGCTGCTCAGAGCTCTGTTTGAACTGAGCAACGATGACTAATGACAGCGCACAAATAAATGGGGCCGAAGAGGCAGGCAAACAACAGACAACGGCTCACTGACACTTCAGCGTTGTTTCCTAACAGCTTCATAAACCACTGAAAAGCTTTCAGGCTGACTGACACAAGATATCACACAAATATTTTATTAGCGGCCTCTACACTCACATGATCGAGATGATGTTTTACCAAAAATACTGCTATAAAAGGAAGTGAAAAACCATCCGACCTTCAGCTCATGTAGTCCAAGGCCACTTTATTAAGTTGTATCTTTCTCCCCTTTTGCTTTCAGAAAGCTTTCTTCTGATTGGCTGCCCCTCACAAACAAAAGCTCTGAAAAAGCAGGTGGGTGGAGCTGCAGAGTTATGTGTCTGCCATGACGACATTAAGGATATATCCGCTCACTGAGATCATACCAAACCAAGAGTAGAAAAACTCTCAGAAGCAGTCTGAGACCTGATCTTTTGGCTTTCAGAGATTCAACACTGACCTCATTATTTGACACCGACCCTGTTGCCTTAGAGAAAAGTATGGTGGCTCTAAAAGGTCAAAAAAAACCTTAAATATCTGTAAATGGAAAAATGGGACACAATAACGTGATGGAACAACTGCAGAAGTAAAAGAGCAAAAAACTTGTAAAGGATTGCATTTAAAAGTATAATACTATATATTTGTTACAGTTAGCAAACGTCTATCTACTGTTAGCTTATCAGCTCGATTTTTCTGTGTACTTTTGCAACATTTTTCTATTTGCTGTTGTTTCTACTGTTACTAGTGTTTTTAGTGTCAACGCATGTGCGCATTTTCACTAGTCACCGTTTTTTCTTCTAAAATGCGTATTATTATGCATTATAAGTATTTTATGATTAAGAATATTGACATGCATGTTATATTTACAAAAAATAATTAATTTTGGATAGAAAAGTTCGCATCCCAGTGCAGCACTGTGGCACGATTAGCACTATTACCTCACAGCATGAAGGACCTTTGTTGGACTCCACCATCTGGCCGGGGCTTTTCTGTGTGGAGTTGCATGTCCGTGTTCGTGTGGGTTCTGTTATGTTAATTGTTACTGTGTTCCTATGTTAATGTGATGAGTGAGTGTGAATGCTTGTCTGTCCCTCTATGTTAACCAGGGTGTACACTGCATCTTGCCCTATGGTAGCTGGGATAGGCTTCAAAACTTCTGCAACTAAACACAGAATAAAACAGACTATATTCAATTCTTCTCACACTCTTTTGTTCGATTCCTTGTGTACATACACAGGGAATATTTTGTTCTTTCATCTTGGATTGTTTGTATGTTAGTTTTCAGCCTGCTTCTTTGTCCCAATCACATCTTGTCTATATTTTAAATCTCAATGTTTCCTGTTGTTTTCAGCGTATTTTAATGTTAACATTCTGGATTACAGCAATAATGCAGTATTAATATTACCACAGTGAAAGAGAGGCTTCCTCTAATGCACAAACTTTTACATTTATATATAAAGCTGTGTGTCTTTCACACCGTGCCATCATTTATTTTGTTTTTCAGTTCAAATTCAGTCAATATTTATTGTTTTTTTTCTTCCCCCAAAATGGAAAAGAAACATGACATGCATTCTTCATGGTGAATTTCTTCTTCTGCTCTGTAAAGGTCTTTGTTTTGCAGGAGATATTCAACATTAATATATTTAAGCAAATCTGACCTTGAAATTGGTTCCACTCTTTTATTCTTGAGTACCTTAAATATTTTTATATAGCTATATCTTTATTGTATTCCTTTTTTGGTGAGCATTTCACTTCATTTTTTGAGGTCTGATCCAATTTGCAACACTTGATTAGACCACCATCCACCCAGGGGGAGCATCTCAAACCATCAAATAAATAAATAAAGTAGGGGAGCATTCGGCATGGCCAGCGTCTATAAGGGCAGTTTGTGGGGGCTTAGTGCTAGCTGGCTATATGGGTCTATTGAAGGGATTTGAAGCTTTATAAAGAAGATGGAGGTAAGGAAGGAGTGTAGGAGCAGCAATGAAATGAGTTTCAGACCTCAGGACAAAGCAGGAGGCGAGTGCAGTTACTGGTCCCGTAATGAGAAAGAACCTGTGTGTGTACATGCATGTTAAAGCTCAACATGAGTGCAAAAGACTGCTTGAGCAGTAAAGTGTATGCATGAGTGTGTGTGTGTGTGTGTGTGTGTGTGTATCTGGACATTTGTCTTGGTTTGAGGGCAGGCAGTGTGTGGGCGTCGCCATGTCCTAGCTGCGAGTGATCACAGGACCATCAGCCCAGAAGACAGTAACAAGGGCCTGATGCTCACCCACTCACAAGAAGCCCCACAGGGAGTCGGCTAGACGGCGCGCGCGCGCACGCACACACGCACGCACGCACGCACGCACGCACGCACACACACACACACACACTCCCCATCACCCACTCTTCACTACTTGTCAGCTTTTAACATCTTGTATGATATTCTGGCAAAGTCTGCACTACATTCCTCTGGTCCACAGGGATATACACACAAACATTAAAGCACATGCACAGAAATGCTTGAGTTATTTATACTTTTACAAACAGAGACATTCAAAAACACATTCTCTATGGCTGAATGATATAGATGAACATCATCTCTCCTTATTTTTATTGTGAGATGGTGCAGTACAGAATATTTAGGTCTGTATTTTCTGTGAGAAATATTACAAGCAGTTCTTTTAAAACAGACTGGTGTGTCAAATGAGAATCATTTCTTTATGTCATTTGATTCATACAGTAAAGGTATGAAGTGAGGTTGAGAGGTTATCATCAACAGTCAGTATTTTACAACTCAAATACAATGCAATATATTGTTTAGTTTCATATCATAACTCAATGCATCTGGGCATGTCGACATGTGTTTTCAT